>NC_068571.1:12605824-12915591 GCF_025698545.1 Gossypium raimondii
TAAGGCAATAACAAATCGTTTTTAGAAGGTGTTGGAGTTGTGTATTGATAAAGCCCAAAGTGCGTTTGTACCAGGGTGTTTGATTTTTGACAACGTGTTACTTGCTTATGAAATATTGCATGCGTTTCGTTAGAAAAGAACAGGGAGCAAGGGTTTTATGACATTAAAATTAGATATGAGTAAGGCCTATGATCAAGTTGAATGAGGCTTTATAAGGGCAATGATGGAACATATGGGTTTTCATGCAATGTGGGTGGACCTTATCATGAAATGTGTCTCTATAGTGTTATATTCAGTGAGCATTAATGGAAAAATGGGTGAGTTTTTCTGGCCTTTTAAGGAGTTTAGATGAAGATACCCGTTCATCCCTTTCTTGTTTCTGATTTGCAGTAAGGGTCTTTCTACCCTTATGTGTTTAGCTTTGTATGAGGGTTTGATTAAAGGGGCAAAAGCTAGTAAACGAGCCTTCAAATTTCACATTTACTGCCAATGGTTGTGCCTTTTTTGGTATTTTGATGGAATATGAATCTTGTTCAGGCCAATGTGTAAATTATGACAAATCAATGGTTTTTTATAGCTCAAATACTCTAGAAGAAATTTGAAAGTCGATTTCAGGAAGGTTGGGAGTTCGGTATTCAAATGATCTTGAGAGATACTTGGGCTTACCTAACATGGTGGAAAGATGGAAGAAAGCAGCATTTCAGCTCTTGAAAGATAGGTTCAAGAAGAAAATTGATGGATGGAATTTGAGGTCTCTATCTCAAGGGGGTAAAGAATTTAAAGTCGATTTTGCAATCCATTCCAACTTACTCGATGGCACGTTTCTTACTAGCCAAAACTTTATATGGGGAATTAAATAGTATCATGGCACGGTTCTGGTGGTATAAGGGACAAAGGAAAAAAAAGGAATACATTGGTATGAATGGTCTCGACTATGTGAGTTGAAAGAACATAGAGATATGGGTTTTGTAACACCCCTAAGCCCTCTCCGTTGTCGAATTAGGGTCACGAGCATTACAACCAATCAAAATATTTAATTACATTGCAAACGGTAGTACAAGCTAACTAATATCGTCATAACATCCAAAAATTAATTAGCTACACAACTAACTTCGTAAATATTTAATTAAATATTTACGAGACTGGTTTACGAAAATAGAGTCCCAAAAATACATTTTCAATACCGGTGACTATCGGGTCGTTACAATTCTCCCCACTAATTAAATTTTGTCCCCGAAATTTACTTGAATAGAGGTGGGGATATTGAGATCTCATCGTCTCTTCAGGTTCCTAACCCACTTCTTCAACACTATGGCTACGCCATAGAACTTTTACTAATGAAACACGTTTTTTACGCAATTCTTTCATCTCGTAAGCTAAAATTTCAACCGATTTTTCTTCATAAAATAAGTCAGGTTGAATCTTAATTTCTTCCGTCGAAATAATGTGAGATGGATCCGATTGATATCTTCTAAGCATTGAAACGTGGAAAACATCATGCATTTTCTGTAATTCCTCTGGCGAAGCTAACCGATATGCCACTGGTCCCACTTTTTCAGTGATTTCATACGGTCTAATAAAATGAGGACTCAGCTTCCCTTTTCTGCCAAATCACAGATTTTTCTTCCAATGTGACACTTTTAGAAACACCTTATCACCAACAGCAAACTCAATATCTCTACGTTTCAAGTCTGCGTATGATTTCTGTCTATCAAAAGATTTTTTCAATCTATCTTGGATCATCTTAACAATGTCTTTCATTTCTTGAATCAATTCCGACCCAACTACTTTTCTTTCACACAATTTCATCCAACAAACAGGTGTTCGACACCTACAACCATATAAGGTTTCGTACAAGGCCATTTGAATACTCGATTGGAAACTATTGTTGCATACGAATTCAACCAAAGGTAAATAATGTTCCCAACCTGATTCAAAATCGATTACACAAGTGCGAAACATATCTTCCAAAATCTTAATAATACATTCAGATTGTATGTCTGTCTGCGAGTGAAAAGCTGTGCTAAAATTGAGTCTCATACCAAAAGATTCATGCAACTGTTTCCAAAATCTCAATGTGAAATGCGGATCTCGATTAGAGATAATTGACATAGGGACACTGTAATCTCACAAATTTCCTGAATGTAAACTTCAGTAAGTTTTTGAAGTGACCAATCAGTCCTGATTGTAATAAAATGAGCCAGTTTTGTAAGTCGATCAACAATCACCCACTCAATATTTTTCTTACTCGGTGATAAAGGTAATCCCATTACAAAATCCATCGTGATGCGTTCTCATTTCCACTTAAGAATAGAAATGGGCTGAAGTAATCCTGTGGGAACCTGATATTTTGTCTTACCTCGTTGACAAGTTAAACATTTAGTTGCGAACTCAACTACATCTCTTTTTATTGTTGGCCACCAATACACTTCTCGCAGGTCGCGATACATTTTCATTCCTCCAGGATGCAAAGTAAAAAGACTATCATGAGCTTTGCGAAGTATCAAATCTTTTGATTCTAAAACATTTGGAACATAGATTCGATTTTGAAATCTCAAACAATTACAATCACCAATACTGAAACTTTCTAGTGTGCCATTTTGAACCATGTCTCTTTTCTTCGTTAACTTGACATCATCTAAACATTGCTCGCAACTCAACGACTGTTTTGCTGCTTAACGTGTCAGCTACAACGTTAGCTTTACCGAAATGGTAATCAACAACACAATCGTAATCTTTTAGAAGCTTGACCCAATGTTGTTGTCTCAAATTCAACTTCTTTTGTGATATGAGGTATTTAAGAATCTTGTGATTAGTATAGATGTGACACTTTTCACAGTACAAATAGTGTCTCCAGATTTTTAGAGCAAAGACCACAGTAGCTAACTCTAAGTCATGCATCGGATAGTTATGTTCATACGTTTTTAGTTGACGAGACACATACACGATCACTTTTTCGTTTTGCATCAAGACACAACTGAGGCCACTTAATGAGGCATCACTGTTGATCACAAAATTTTTTTTCGATTCAGGTAGAGTTATAACCAGCGCCTCTGTCAACATCTGTTTTAATTTCTCGAAACTCTGTAAAATTTATTGTTCTAAATGATTTGAACATTTTTATGCAACAACTTTGTCATCGGTAAAGCTATCTTCGAAAATCTATTTACAAATCTTCTGTAGCAACCAACCAAACCAAGAAAACTACGAACCTCTGACACATTCCTCAATGCTTTCCATTGAACAATGGCTTCAATCTTTTTCAAGTCAACTCTAACTCCATCTGCCGAGATAACATGTCTAAGAAACACAACTTCTAATAATCAGAATTCACACTTACTAAGCTTTCGATATAACTGTTTCTCTCGTAACACTTGCAAAACAATTCTGAGGTGTTGTTCATACTCAGATTCAGATTTTGAATAGATCAAGATGTCGTTAATGAAAACTACTACAAATTGATCCAAATACAGTTAAAAAATACGATTCATGAGATCCATGAATGCTGTCGAAGCATTAGTCAGCCCAAAAGGCATCACAAAAAATTCATAGTGGCCATAACGCGTACGAAATGTCATCTTAGGTACGTCACTTTCACTTTTAACTGATAGTAACCCAATCTCAAATCAATCTTAGAAAAGATAGAAGCTCATTTTAGTTGATCAAACAAGTCATCGATACAAGGTAGGGGTACTGATTCTTAATCGTCAACTTATTCAATTGTTGATAGTCTATACAGAGCGCATCGAGCCATATTTCTTTTTAACGAATAACACTGGAACTCTCTAGGGCGATATACTAGGCCGTATAAAGCCACGATCCAGCAAATCTTACAATTGCACCTTCAATTCTTTCAGCTCTGTGGGTGTTATACGATAAAGAGACATGGACACCGGAGCTGTACAAGGAAATACTTCAATTGCAAATTCAACCTCTCGATCTGGTGGTAATCCCGGTAATTCCCTAGGAAACACATTAGGAAATTCACAAACAGTGCAAATCTTGCTACTCTGTCTATCGCTAGAATTCGAGTTGATTACATAGGCTAGAAAAGCTTCACAGCCTTGATTGAGAAGTTTCTTAACTTGAATTGTCGAAATGATACGAGTTGACCCACTCGTTTGAACATCATTCACTTCAATTATACTACTTTCTTCACTTTGAACCACAAATTTCTTTTTACAACAATCTAGAATCACTCCATGTTTAGTAAGCCAAACAATTCCTAATATTAAATCAAAGTCACCAAATGGCATTATCAACAAATTAGCAGGGAATGTTATATTCTGTATTTCTAACAGGCATTGCCTACACACCTGATCCACTATTACGGACTATCCCAAAGGACTTGACACAACTATCGATACTCTAGACGTCTCACCTTTTAAACTTCCCGATTTAACTAATTCAACATTAACATATGAGTGTAAGGTCTCGAGTCTATCAAAGCATAAACAAGTACTGAATGCAATAAAAATATACTTGCCACAATGTCAATAGCATCACCATCCTCACGTGTCCATACAACATAAGCTTGTGTTGGCGCTCTGGCCTCTTCCTAGTAAGTAACAATGTCGCTTCCCTTTCTAGCACCACTTCTAGCAAAAAAACCACCGCAACTTGTTCTACGTCCCCTAGATGCAGACATAAACCTCTGAGAAGAAACAAGAGTAGCATTCTCATTCTTTGGACACTCTCAAGCAAAATACTCCATAGATCCACAGCGAAAACAAGCCCAGGTTAGCTTCCAACATTCACCACAGTGCATTTTCCCATAATGTTCACAATTTGAGATATCAGTATCCCTATACGAACCTTGCACACTACCCGTAGACATAGTCTATAGTCGATCACGGTTTCTATCAAATTTATTAGACTTAAAAGTTAATTTTCAACCACCGTAAAATTCCTTGGTTCGTTTTGGTTACGGATATGAGCTAGCAGCTCCATACCGCTTCTCAAAAGTACGAGTAACCTCAGCCTTTTTATCTAGTCCCAAGGCTTGTTCTACCATCTTTGCTCGTTCAACTAGATTAGCAAACTCTGTAATCTGATGCGATACCAAATGTAACCGAAGTTCATCACGTAACCCACGTAGAAATTGCTTACAACTTTCGATTTTAGATGGCACAAATTCAATAGCGTACTTACCAAGT
This sequence comes from Gossypium raimondii, assembly GCF_025698545.1. Taxonomy (NCBI): domain Eukaryota; kingdom Viridiplantae; phylum Streptophyta; class Magnoliopsida; order Malvales; family Malvaceae; genus Gossypium; species Gossypium raimondii. The sequence continues at coordinate 12,610,981 of NC_068571.1, forward strand.
CGTACAAGCTCCTTTTCATAATCGGCCATTGACATCCCACTCTGCTTTAAAGCAAAAACTCTTGCCTTCTATCTTCTATGTACAATCCTCTGACATATTTCTTTTGAAATTCCTTTTGAAAGAATTCTCAATTGACCTGTTCAATAGGTACGTGGCATGTTACTAACGGTCACCATATATACGTTTCTCATTGCAATAGAGAAACAACATAAATCACGCTTTCACGCGAGTTGCACTCAAGTTGATGCAAAGCACGTTTAGTGGATTCAATCCAAACTTCTACTGCTAAGGGATCGACCCCTTTCAACCCCAAAAGCTCAGCGTACCATATCTCCACAATTATTTTATCGGAGTCTGTCGAACGATAGGTGTAGGCATTGTAGCAGATGTAGTTCCTGCAACACGCTAAAGTGCACCAACGTTAGCTTTAAGTAAATGTGAATCACCTACTCCATTATTATCATCTCGCTCAACATTAGGTCGTTGAGCACCGGTTGGGTTAACATTCGGAGTTACCGACTTCGTTGCCTCACAATCATCATTATGCTCATTACTAGAGTAGAACTCTTGTTCTACTTCATTATCTCATTCATTTGCCATATTTTAACTATAAAATAAAAATAATTATAATCAGCATCCAAATCTCGACTCAACTTTGACATGTACCTCTAAACTCAATTTTGAGCTCGATTTAGTCCAAAAATTGACTAAACTTGTAACTCTAATACCACTAAATGTAACACCCCTAATTATTCTTCGTCATCGAATTAAGGTCACAGGCATTACAACCAATCAAAATATTTAATTACATTGCAAACGGTAGTCCGAGCTAACTAATATCGTCATAACATCCAAAAATTAATTAACTACCCAACTAACTTTGTAAATATTTAATTAAATATTTACGAGTCCAGTTTACGAAAATGGGTCCCAAAAATACATTTTTTGACACTTTTAACTATCCGGTCGTTACAGGTTTTCACAGATTTAAGAAATTCAATATTGCTCTATTGGCAAAACAGGGATGGCGGTTGATAAATCGTTCTGATTCTTTATTAATTTGCATGTTAAAAGTAAAATATTTTCCTGATTCTGATTTCTTTAAACGCGCGTTTAGGGAACCAACCATCCTATTTGTGAAAGAGTACATGGGCAGCAAGGGGTTTTTTGCAAGATGGTTTTAGATGAAGGGTTGGTTCAGGGGACAATATTTTAATTTTTGAACATGCTTGGATTCCAGGTTCACTTGATTATCGATTATGTGGTAACATGCAAAGTAATTATGTGTCATTAGTTGCGGATTTGATTGATAAAACTAGTAAAGGATGAAAAAAGGAAGTAATTTTCAATACCTTCTCAGTAAGAGATACTAATAGGATATTGCAGATTCCCTTGGCAAAGGAGTGTCATGACGACTTGATGGTTTGGCGAGGCGAACCGTCGGGTGAATTCTCCGTCCGCAGTACCTATAAACTATTACAAGTAGGCAACTTTGGCCCTAATTTTAATGCATTACAGACTGCTACTAAAGCTTTCGTAAGAAGTTGTGGAACTTACAGCTTCCAACTAAAGTAAAAATTACAATATGGAGAATTACGAAAGATTTTATTCCTATTTTCCCAAATTTAAGACAAAGAAGATCGATGGTGAACATAGGATGTCCTCGATGTGGTGGAGAAATGAAGTCTGTGGACCATATCTTTAGAGAGTGTCCTACATCAATAGAAGTCTGGACTTGTTTAGGATTAATCTAGGTTTTGAATAGGCCAGATTTGGAGCACTTGGATTGGCTTACCCAGGTTTTTGTGGAGAGCTCTCAGCATCAGAGTCGAATGTTTGGATGTGCTTTGTGGACTCTTTGGTCTGAAAGAAATAAAACAGTACATGAGAGAAAGAAAAAGTCTGGAAAGGACATCTCAGATACTATTGAATAGTATTTGAGGGAACTAGATGGTACAGAGGTTAGGAAGTATACCAGGAGTAGAACGATGGCCAAATGGAGACACCCAACTGGATCGATTGTTAAAATCAATTTTGATGGTGTCTTTGAGAAAGAGAGATGTAGATTGTGCTCCGGCATAATAGCAAGAAATGCCCACGATGAGGTTCCGATTTCACGAGCAGTTATTCACCCGAACGTTGGCTCGCCTTTTGCAGCGGAAGCCATTGCATGCTTATGGGTAGTGAAAACATGTATAGAAATTGGGTGGTCAGAGGTAATAAAAGAAAGGTGATGCATTAACCATCATTAAGAAATGTCAATCAGATTAAATAGACAGATCAGGGATCGGGGCTCATATCAGAAACATTCATCAGATTTCACAATAGTTTGGATGGATTCGGTTTGAACACACAAACAAGGTAGCAAATCAACTAGCCCATGTTTTAGCTACTGTGAGTCTAAAAGGAGAGGAGCCAGCTTACATGTATGGAGGAGTCCCCTGCTTCGCCGTGCGGAGAATGGAGGCGGAGAGACAATGTGAACTGGACTGAAATGTGGTGTGTAGGGAATTAAAAGGAATAAGGAACGTTAGATTGGAAATGGGGTTTGGTTCCTTGGAAGCTATAACCGTATACTTTTTGAAAAGTGTTGGTTTGAAAGCACAGTTTCTGCATTAAATGTGGTTAGGCAGGAACATCTTATCCTTTGTTTTTTCCAAATTTATTTTCTTTTCGGACTATAGGTTAGGTGTTAGTTTTATTGTTTTCATAATAGGCCCACAGGTCTATTTGTTAGGCTGTTTTTTTTGTTGTACTATTTTGAGTAATTAGTAAATAAAGCCCAACTTATTTGATTTCAAAAAATAAAAAAAAATTTAAAGATAAAAGTATTAATATGAAATTAAATTATTAAAAATAAATATTAAATGGCATAGTATCATTATTTCATACAGCCTTTTCTCATTATGTTAAATCTAAACTAATTTATTTACTTTGTCTCTACCTACAAGACACATAGATTCGCGTGATAAATATATATTAAATATGAATTTTTTCTTTTTTTGAATATAATCCCTTAATTGACAAAAACTTTTCAGCCGTCCATATCTTTTATTTTAAAATAAAAATTCATAAAAATATATATATATATTAATTTTTATGACGTTTTGATTTATTATAATTTTCAATAATATTATCTTCAAGATTTAAATTTACGTTTTATTTTAAGATTTAAGTTTACGTTATATTTTTTGAGTGTATAATATACCTTACTGTTCAATCCTTTCGTTCCTTTGCAAATGATAAAATCATTCACATATTATTTATTTTCTTGATTATAACAATTATTTTTAAATATTTATCATAGGATTCTTTTGAAACATATCAGGATTATATAATAATATAATTGTATAAAACATAGGAGGTCGATTCTTTTATATAATTTAAAATTAATTATCTTTATACATTTTTTTGAATAAATACCGGTCACTCTTATTGGAAAATTAAACCGTCAAAACAAAACCCAAAAAACAATTAAGACGTCAGATAAACAGACTCACCCAAAACAACCTGACCAAAACAAAACCAACACACAAACAAAAAAAAAACAGAACCGTTTAGCGTACTTTTTGTCTCATGCTACAATGTCGCTATAGTATCTAATCTCACTGTCACCGCTATTTTTACACTAACCGCAAGTAAATGTACTGTCCATCCAAACTCACCCTAAACAAAATTTACAGAAATTCCGACCATGGATGCTCCCTTCACTACCATTTAACCAAACAAAGAAGACCCAAGGGAGCAACAAAGACATACGAGGGCCAAAAGTGAAAATGAATTCCCTCAAAACCAACCCTGAATAGCACACCTACGGAGGGTCTACAGATCTGTAATCATCATCGACAGTCACAGTAGCCAAATCGGGAACCTCCTCCACCCAGAATCTATCCTCGTCTCTCCTCAGCCCGTCCCGCGTCATTGCATGCGCTGCCTTGTTTCCGGATCGATCTACAAAATGGAACCTGCAAAACCGAAAAGATTTCGCGAGTTCCTTTGCTTCCCAGGTAAGCGATCTTATTTCCGATAAATCCTTCCCATTATCCACTATTTTTTGGATGACCGACCTTGAGCCCCCTTCTAAAATCACAGATTGGAAGTCAAGATCGAGTGCAAAGCGAAGGCCATGAATTACAGCTAGAGCTTCGGCGGCAAACGCCGATGGAACCCAACTGGTAAGTCTACTGCAAGCTACCAAAGTTTGGCCCATCTCGTTTCGAATGATAACCCCTGAACATGCTTTTCTTTGTGGGAGGATAAACCCTGCATATCCATGTCGGTTAAAATTAATATTTTATGAAACGGACCGTCGTACATCATTATAACCTAAAGTCTTTAACTGATCTAATATCTACATATCAATTAATAACTATATTTTTAAACTATTCAAATATTTTTAAATAGTAAAATTATCCAATATAAATACAAATTATAAATCAAGACTAATTATAATCTCAAAGATAAACAAAGAATTGTTTTGTGAGAGTAAGCAATATTTCATTGAATAATATTTATATAACAAGATTTGAAAAAAAAACATATAAGTCCTGAAAGAAAATAATTAATTATTCTTTCCCCAATTTTAATGTTTTTCTACTATCGTAATTGAAGCTCAAACTATTTTTAAAGAAAATGAACATTCCACTTGTAATATTTTGTTTACTAAATAATTACTACCAAACACAACCTTTTAATTCTTCTGGTTCTTGTTTGCATCTCTAAATTATATGTGGTATAATGACTTAGGAAAAGACAATTATTTCTGTCTTTATCTCGTGGGATTGTTTCACCAAATCTTACCTTTTATTTTTAATTCGTATGGTTCATTTCATGCTTAATTATTTTTAGATTAAATAGTTAAAAGTTAAAGGTTATAATCTACTCTCTGTATTTTAGAATCTAATTTTTATATTTTTATTTTTAAGAATTTAGTCCTTTTATTTTTCAAATCTAAAATTCTTCTATTAAACTTGTTGGTGTGAACTTCTAAATTTTAAAAAGTATCTATTCCATGATCATGTCAGAAAAATGGCATTGTAATAGGACTAAATATAACAAAAAAATGACGTTAACAATTCTCTAAATTTACTTTAATATTTTAATTTAAAATAAAATATTTAGTCTAACTAATAACATTATAAACTTTGAGGTAGAAAACTATGTATGGAATTAAAGTATAAAAATCAAATATTAAATTTAAGCATGGTATAAGGATTGAAATAAAAATTTGACCATTTTGTATAATTAAAAAGTAGAGGGCCTCAATAGAAATTTAACCATTATTATTAGTAATGTAAAAGAAAAGTAAAGGACAGGGTGTCAAAGAAGGATGGACTTTTATATATAGTAGTATAGTTTTATTAAAATATTTGTGGATAGAGTTAGGAAATTTTATCTTAAGTTTAAAATTAAATGGATTAAATCCTTAAAAAAAAGTTGGGTTAGGAATAAAAGTGTTTATGGATCGAAAAGGGTCAGGTTAAGCTTAAGTATAGTATTAACAAATTGGTAAATTTTGTCATTACTCTCTGTACTTTTTGAAAGTTGTGGATTTAATCTTTGTTCATTTTTAACCCCTGTACTTTTCAATTTTTAAAATTTTAATCCTCACTAGACAATAATTGTTAAATCCAGGGATTTAAATAATTGTTGGGTAGCGAAATAGCGGCCGTTATATAGCGGTAGCGGTGTCGTCCAAAATTGTTATTGCAAAAAATAGGCCGTTATAAATGTATAGATTCTCATAATTATTCTTATTTCCTACCACTTATTCTCACTCTCATTCTACTTTCATATATAGTTTAACATGCTTCAATTCTTAATTATCGTTTTATACTTTATTCATTTATCTATAAATGTATTTTAAATGTTTTAATATCATTAAAATTAAAAACATTAACAAAAATATTTTTTTTTAAAAATACCTTACAAATAGTGGTAGTGGTACAATTTAGTTTTCACCAATTAGTGGAATGACGAGGAGGATCAGATTCTTCACCTTCACTTTCAAAGTGTTTTTGACTTGGTTCTCATGACCTTTGTCCAAAAATATATATAAAAAATGTAAGATTTTTAACTTGGTTTTCATATAATTGATATGGAGGATATATTTGAGGAGAATGATACATTGGTGGTGGATGATGCATTTGAAGCTAAAATGACACATCATAATTAGGAAATGGTGGATAATAACCATATGGTTATGGATAACCATGTGAAAGTTGAAAATATGAAGGTTGTTCAGGTGGATAAAAACCTTGAGTGCTAGTGGATGAATCACTATATCCAATGTTATTAGAACTCGATCTCCTACATGATGAAAGCCTACAGAAGTATGCTTCTTGCCTTTTCATTTTGATGGAGCTCTAAATTCACTTTTATCTCTAAATATTTCTATCAAATTCTGAACTATCATGGAAATATCCACTACTGGTACCAATTTCACATTCTCCTCTATATTGACTAGAAGACCTAATTTCACCTCTATCACCACTATGTCCATCATCGTCACCAATTGGTCTTAAACCATCACCATTATGTCTATCGCCACTCTAACTTGGCGTTGCACTAGAACTTGAATGAGACATGTTTGTTGTTAAAATTGATCAATATTTATTTCACCGTTAGAGTTATCCACATGCAACACACCGATATTTTCACCATCTAACAATAGATTCTTTTTCTCTTGAAGTAAATCTGATTAGTCGATCAACATCTACAAAGATATGATAAAGGCTAATAGGATTAAAACTAGTGTTTATATCATCAATGCTCATTCTTTTTTGATGCTTTATCTGAAGCCTTATATTATAGTAGGTAAACAGTAGTTTCTCAAGTTTTTTATAATTGAACCTATTTCTTGCCTTGGTGTGAATATAACTTAATGAGTTGCAATTTCGTTCACAATTTGATGCAGAAGTTGTTTGACCAACTACTTTAATTGTTAATCTTTGTAACTCAGGAATACATGTGCCATATATTATTTAAATTTAAAAATAACTTCAAAATGTACAATATAGTTAAATAATAAAAATTAAATTAAATTAAACAATTTAATTAACTATTTATCTGGATTCATTTGCTTCTAAGCTCTTTGTGCTTGTGAAGTATCGAATCTCTCATGTTTATTTTAAATAGTAACAATTGCATAAATAAAAGATAGAGTAAAAATGAAAAAAATAATTCCATTTCAAATTATGTAACTAAGTTACAAATAATAATACTTGAATCTAACTTGATTAATCATTCGACTTGAGTATTAAGAGAATGTTCTAATCTTTCAATTATTGATCTTGTACCTTCTAATATTTCAACTAGTACATCCTAAGAATGCTCCACCCCAAATTGAAATTGACGATCAAGAAAATAACCTAAGTAAAATTTATAAGAATATTATTATATAATAATCTAAAGCTTAAAATAATCAAATATAAAATAGTTCTTAATTATATGAAATATTTTATCTTACCAATTTGAATGCAAGTTAGAATGCATAAAATTTCATCTAATGTTAATAATCTTTTCGTACTCGGTGAAATATGGACAATCTTGTTGAATTGCTCATTTAGCTTTATCAAAAATTTTATAAATAAGACCCATTGTTAGTTTTTCATCACAATCCACAAGTCTCAATACTTTTACTAGGGGCTCGTAAATTTTTATTAGGTCATTGGCTTTTTTCTAAATTTTTTTAAAAAAAACAATTGTTTTGGCTTCATAAGTAGGCCCTAACTTTTATCGTCCCCATTTTGGTTATTTAAATTCCTATATATTTATAAGAAAAATTTTAAAATAATATAATTTAAATTATTTGAAATTAATAAAATAATTAAAGGTTGTTATATTGAAGTAATTATATTAAGTAATTATAAAATATTGACCTTTGAATTAAATATTTCTTTCAGATCTTGCTTTTTGTCTTGTTATCTTTTCAAGTTTAATGAAATGAGTTGCGAATCGAGTAAGAGAGGGTTGAAGTATTTGCTTCCCTTATGTATACTTCATCAAATCAATAGTTCAAATGTGATTGTATATAAAGTAAGTTACTTTCTTAGCCTCATTTAACACTTTTGCTACACTTGACTTTTTCCTAATATCTTCAAAGTATAAATCTAAATAGTGAGTTGTACATGAGGTCCAATATAAATATTTTCTTTCAACATTAATTTTTTTCTAGTGGCTTTTATTGTTGCCTCATCAGTCACTATTTGGACAGTGTAACTTTTTTCAATTTCTTCTACAATTGAATCTAACAAAATGTAGTAGAATTTAATATCTCTATTATAAACACTCGAGACATCTACAGATTTTCAAAAAACGATTCATTTACTGCAATAAACAAGGAAATTAATAATGTGCATTTAATTCAAATTGTTGGTCCAACCATCACACATTAGAGTTACACCCAATTCATTTCAATGAGTCTTTAGTTCATTTACGCAATCACGAATTCGTTGATACTCTAACTCCAATTACACATCTGAAACCTCATAAGGTGTTGGGAGTTTTACACCTTGTCCAACTTCTTTTGACATTTGAATTAAGTTATACAACCATGGAGAGCTTGCTAATTGAAAAGGAAGTCGTTCATATATTAAAAATTTAGATATTACTTCACCTATCTTTCTGCGTGAAGTTTTTAAAAAAGAGCCACTTATCTTTGGTTGTTTTGAGCTTTTGCTTCTAGCCAATCAAGTATAGCTCCCTGAAGGTAAACTTAGACTCACTTTGGATGGATTTATTTGTTCTTTCTCCATAATATTCTTTAATTGATCCATGAGAAGATCACTCTTCTTCATAAATGTTACTCCAACTACTAGTACTTCTTCCGAATTCTTCCCTTCTATGCCACTCGTGTTGTGATTAGATATTTTCTCGAGTTGCTTGCCTAACAGAAACCTCATCAATGAATCCCTCGTGTTTATCCTCCCCTCCTTTTAATTGGGATAAGAATTCATTTGTTCTCTTTTTGTTTATTTTCTTTGTGTTGCTTTCTTTCAGTATATTCGTCATACTTTCTCTACGGACAGCTGTTAATAAAATAAAAATAATTTACTCTTTATATTATTATCAATTATGTATAATCTTTATTGATAAATTTACGATAATATTTAAATAATAATAATAAAGTATTACATACCAATAAATTAGGGCTTGGTGCAAAATTGTCGGTTTTTTGAGCAATGTGCTCTTTAAATCGTGTTATTTCTTCTTTCACAACTTTATTACAAAGTTTTCATACGACATTTTCTTTCATATATGACACTAGAGTTCCAAAGTGCTAACCTATATCATTACTTGGTGCACCCTCCAATCCTTTAGTTGGGAATTCTTCACGTGGTGACATGCTTTATTTTTATTTATATACAAGAAATATAAAATTATATTTAGAAATATAAGTAATTCGTTACTTATATTATCAACAATATAATACAAAAAAAAGTAAATATCACTTGATGTATCACGAAACTAACTAAAAATATGACAAAGACAAGTGCGACTGTCGATAAGTAGTATAGCAACGTTGAGTAGAGGTATCGTATCCACGAGCACTAAAAGTGCTAGTAATAACCATTTTCCTATTATTTAATTGATAATTTGATATGATTGATTGAAGCTAAATATACTAAATTAATTAACCAAAGAACTCAGGAGAGAATAAATTAGGAAAATAATTGAATAATAACCAAGAAGTAAAATAATACCCAAGAAAGAATTCACCTAGATTTAATCTATCATTATGAATTTGAATTAAATGATTTATTCACTTGATATCTTGATCCATAAAATCCTTAAATTTTGCTATTATCTCTTTCTTAAGTAAGAACAGTTGACTCTAGGTTAATTAATTGAAATTTCTTTTAATTAAAACCTTTATTATCACATTAACTCTTCCTTTATTAGATTTGACTCTAATCCGATAGATTTATGTCATTCTATTTTTAGGATTGCATGCAACTCCACTTAATTATGTTAGATCTACTCTTAAATAAGGATTTTTCTCCTCTGGTTTAAGCACAATAAATATGAATTAATATCCTATAAACATTAAAATAATAGTTAAGCACACATTACTAAGAATAAGAATAAAATACTTATCACATAAAACATAAATCAAATAATAGATTTCATCACAGAGTTTATCATCCTTAGGTATCTAGGAAATTAATTCATAATTGTAAATAAAATTATCTCAAAATCAGTATAACCACAAGAATTAAAGAAAATCATAAAAACTTTAAAGAAATTAAAAGGAGGCCTTCAATCTTGATGGAAATCTGCTTTAGAGTTGGCTTCAGTGGTGTTCTTCGAGTTGTTTTCTTCAATATTCTCTGATGTCTCATATTCTTTTCTTCTATTTGATATTTATAGACTTTCGAATGACTAGAAAGCCCAAAAATTGCGTTTTTTCGCGTGTTTGGGATACGAGTCAAGAAATCAACACGGTGTGGCACATGGCTGTGTGTCCATCCTGTGTGGCTCACATGGCCGTGTGTCCAACCCGTGTGGGAAGGCCTAGCCCGTGTGGCTCCTGAAATTTGCTCTACTTGTCTGATTTTTGCTATCTTTTTTTCGCTCCTTTTGCTACCAAATGTTCTAATAAGTATAGAAACATGAATTTAAAGGATTAGAAATTATCAATTTGCATAAATAATCATCCAAAAATACATTAAGAATAAAATTAAAATATGCTACTTTTATCACTTATCATCACTAACATTGAAAAAATAAATTTATTGTATATCTATAATTTATTTTTTAAAAAATAACCCACCACAACCCATTATTGCCGGGTCACTCAAAACCCAAAAATTAAAAATTAAAACAAAAAGTTTCCCAAGTTCCCCCAGGCCTCAACCCCCTTCCTCTTCTTCTATCGTGAGGCAGAGAGTAAAAAATGAAAGAGAAAAAAAAATTAAGGTTTAGGTTTTCTTTGCTTTTCTTTACAAGATCCATTCATTCTCCATTTTTTTTCCAATTTCTTTAAACTTTACATAGGCTACCATTGATTACTACCAAAATACCCGAAAATATAAAAATGATTTGTAAAGATTTTGTCAAAAATTTCTCGTCAATCTTTGCATGTTACAACAAAAAGAAGCAAGAATTAAGACAAAAAAAAATTCATGTACTTAAAAATTATGAATTTATGAAAGATTTTATTTAGAGAATTTTGTGATTGTGTTGTGATTTTGTTTGGTTTGGAGTTTGGATAGTGAAATTTGAGTGTGAAAGTTTAGAGTTTGGATTGTTTTTTTCTTTTTTTGAACAAATTTCTTGTACCGATAAGTCGATAATCGATTTAAAAGTGTCCTGTCACAATACGAGTGGTATAGAAGGAAAAAAATTTAGACGAAGTACTAATGATTGGAGTAACATTTCTGAAGAATAGTAATCTTCTCATGGATCACTTGGAGAATATCATGGAGAAAGAAGAAGTAAATCCATCTCAAGTGAGTCCGAGTTTACCTTAAGGGGAGTTATACCTGAATTGGCTAAAAGTAAAAGCTCAAAATAACTAAAGATCAGTGGCTTTTTTTTAAGACTTTACACAGGGAGATAAGTGAAACGATATCTATATTTTTAATATATGAATGTTTTTTCAATTAGCAACTTTTCCATAATTGTATAAGTTAATTCAAGTGTAAATAGAAGTTGGATAAGGTGTAAAGCTCCCAACACCTTATGAGATTTTAAATGTGTATTTGGAGTCAGAGTGTCAATGAGTTCGTGATTGGGTAAATGAACTAAAGACTCATTGGAAAGAATTGGATGCAACTCTACTGTGTGATGGTTGGAGCAACAATTTGAATCAAATGCACATAATTAGTTTCCTTGTTTATTGCAGTAAAGGAACCATTTTTTGGAAATCTGTGGATGTCTCGAGTGTTCATAATAGAGATGCTAAATTCTACTACAGGTTGTTATATTTATTTGTAGAAGAAATTTGAGAAAGCTGCTGGAAAAAATTAATGTTGAAAAGAAAGCATTTATATTGGACCTCATGTGTAGCTCACTGTTTAGATTTATTCCTTGAAGATATTGGGAAAAAACTCATCGTAGCAAATGTGTTAGATGAGGCTAAGAAAGTGACTTGCGTTATATACAATCACAATTGGACTGTTGATTTGATGAAGTATTCATAAGGGAAATAAATACTTCGACCTGCTCTTACTCGATTTGCAAATCATTTCATTAACTTGAAGAGATAACAAGACAAAAGTAAGATATGAGAGAAATGTTTAATTTAAATGTAAATATTTTATAATTAGTTAATATAATTACTTAAATATAACAACCTTTAATGATTTTAAAAAGATCAGTGGCTCTTTTTTAAAGCTTACGAGCCCCTAGTAAAAGTATTGAAACTTGTGGATGGTGATGAAAAACCAACAATGGACTTTATTTATGAGGCTGTTGATAGAGCTAAATGAGCAATTCGACAAGATTGTCGATATTTCACTGAGTACGAACAGATTACTGACAATAGATGAAATTTTATGCATTCTGACTTGCATTCAGCTGGTAAGATAAAATGTTTTATATAATTAAGAACTATTTTTATATTTTATTATTTTAAGCTTTAGATTATTATTATTATTTGATGATATTCTTATAAAGTATGCTTAGGTTATTTTCTCAATCCTCAATTTCAATTTGGGGTGGAACATTAAGAGAACGTAGTAATAGAAACATTAGAAGATACAACATCAATAATTGAAAGATTAGAACTTTCTTTTGATACTCAAGTCGAATGGTTAATCAAGTTATATTCAAGTACTATTATTTATAACTTAGTTACATAATTTGAAATGGAATTTTTTTATTTTACTATCTTTTATTTATTTAGTTGTTACTATTTAAAGATAAATATGAGACATTTGGTACTCCACAAGCACAAGGAGCTTGGAAGCATATGAATCGGGTAAGTAGTTAATTAAATTATTTAATTATATTTAATTTATTTAATTATATTGTACATTTTGAAGTTATTTTGAAATTTAAATAATATTATGCAGCTGAGTGGTGGATAATATATGACACGTGTTCTTGAGTTATAAATATTAGCAATTAAAGTGCTTAGTTAAACAACTTTTGCATCAAACTGCGAACAAAATTAGAACACATTTAGTTATATTCATATCAAGGCAAGAAATGGGTTGAAGTATAAAAAATTTGATAAACTAGTGTTTACCTACTATAATATGAGGCTTCAGATAAGGCATAAAAAAAGAATGACCATTGATGATATAAATGCTAGTTTTAATCCTATTAGCCTTGATCATATCTTTGAAGATGTTGATCCACTATCAGAATGGCTTCAAGAGAAAGAGAATCCATTGTTAGATGGTGAAAATGTTGGTGTGTTGCATGTGGATACCTCTGATGATAAAATAAATGTTAATAAATCTCAATAACGAAATTGTCTCATTTAAGTTCTAGTGCAATGCCAAGTCAGAGTGGTGATGGACCTGATGGTGGTGGTTTAAGTCCAATTGATGATGATCATGGACATAGAGGTGAAATTAGGTCTTCTAGTCAGTATGGAGGAGAATATGGGGTTAGTACCATTAGTAGACATTTCTGTGATAGATCAAAATTTGATAGAAATATATTTCCTGAACCTAGGAGAGATAGAAGTAAACCTAGAGCTCCATTAAAAGAAAAGGTAAGAAGCATACTTCTATAGGCTATTCATTTGGTAGGAGATCGAGTTCTAGTAACCTTGGGTATAGTGATTCATCTACTAGTGTCATGGACTTAGAGTATGCGCAACCCATGACACTAGCACACAATGTTTTTATCCACCGGACCAACCTTCATATTTTCAACATACACCTGGTTATTCACAACCATATGGTTATTATCCACTATTTCCTAATTATGGTGTGCCATATCAGCACGTCACATGCATCCTCCAGCACCAATGTATCATCCACCTCCACCTTTCATGTATCTCCCTCCTCAAATATATTCTAAATATCAATTATATGAAAACCAAGGTGACAATGGTTTTTTTTTTTTGGATATATTTTTGGACAAAGGGCACGAGAATAAAGTCAAGAACGCTCTCAAAGTGAAGGTGAAGGATCTAATCATCCTTGTTATTCTATTAATTGGTGAAAACTAAATTGTATCACTACCACTATTTGTAAGGTATGTTTTTTTTAAAGAAAACTTTTGTTAATGTTTTTAATTTTAATGATATTAAAACATTTAAAATACATCTATAGATAAATGAATGGAGTATATTTTATGAAAAGATAATTAAGAATGGAAGCATGCTAAACTATATATGAAAGTTGAATGAGAGTGAGAATAAATGATAAGAATGAGAATCTATACATTTATCTATTCCTTTTGCAACATAGAATGGTTTGATATCTTTACCATTTTCAAAGTCGTGAAGAAATATTGAAGACCTCTCTCATGTATGAATTTTTAATTATTTTATCTATAAAACTTTCAAACTTATTAAATATGATGAATGTTTAATATTTCCTATTTTTTTACTTTGTTATTAGTTAATATAATATTCTTAAAAATTCTTAAATAAATATAAGAATAATTAATGATTGTAAAAATTGTGTTATCATATTAATAAAAGTTCATAAGTGCTAGAAAACACTCTAAAAATAATTAAAAGTGACTTTTTATAATTATAATTATTATGTTTTATAATAAGTTTGTGATTTAAAAAAAAAATTCAAGACCGCAATGATCGCAATAGCATCCATTATGTGCGCAACCACGATAAATGCAATTGAAAACGCAACCGCAATTGTAATTTAAATCCATTCACGTAAATTTTGCTATTTCCAAAATCTTATGAGACAAACATATTATTATATATAATGTCATGTCAGCTTGTTATTTCTATATATTAATCACTAAAAATTTAGTTAATGGATTAACGACAGTATTTTGCATTATAATTGAAATTTCAAAATTCGAAAAGTATAAGGACTCGAATGATCCAATTAGAAAATATGGGCAAAATCTACAATTGTACGCATAGTACATGAATAGTAATTGAATTTAATCGGATGAATTTAGCTACTACAACTTGGATGAAGATTAAAAGTTCAAAATTCTAAAAGTATAAGGTCTAAAATTGACTAAATAAAAAATATATGGATTAAAATTGATCAAATTAAAGTAAAAGGACCAAATCTATAACTTTTTAAAGTACAAGGACTAATAGCAAAATTTAACCTAACAAATTTTATGTTTACAAGTTCGGCCTTGCCTAAAATATAAAACTAAAAATTTTACCAAAAGCGCTCATATTTGTAAATGGTTAACCTAATCCATTTTAAGCCCGACTATATTGTTTATAAAAATTTTTCAAAAGTGTTTATATTATTTTTAATTAAATATTAAATATTAATTTATTTTAAATATTTTCATTTATTAAAATTTTATATATATGAAATTTAACATTTTTTTAGTATGTTTACATTATAGTATTAATTTATTACTATAAATTTAATTCTTATGTGTTAAAATTACTTGATATATAAAAATAACATGATATAATATTATACAACCTTAGAAAATGATTAGCCTTGAATACTGAAGTCCAAGCTCAACTTATATTTTAAATGGGTTGAATTTTTTTGCCCAAATCTATTTTTCGAGCCTAATATTTTTATCTAAACCCTCTCAAATTTCAAATGAACTTTCAAACTTAGACGAATAACCTAATTGATGAACAGATTTAGTTGAGATATCATCGTAAAAAAATTGAATAATTTATTTATAAGTGAGAAAAAGAGGTCAGTAGTTACATTTTTTTATTATAAATGCATGGTTTTTGATAGTGTTGAAATCTTATTTTGTTGATAAGATTTAATTTTTATAACAACTAATATTTAAAGAAAAAAAGAAATTATTACAAGGGTAAGAATTAAAAAAATCATGTATCTACACTTATTTAATATATTTGTTTGAGTTGGTATCGTGAGTCAATTTGACACCAATTCGATTAATAAAATTACTTAAATTTTTTTAAAAAATAAATGATTAATTTATTAATATAATGATATTTTCGTTTTTTTACTATTTTTATATGAAATATTTAAATAAAACAATTAAAGATGCAATATCAAATGATTGAACCTAACCTTAAAATTTTTATTCCTAAGTATTTTTATCGTTTTACTTATAACTCAATTATTAATTTTTTATAATTATATTTTTTTAACATTAATATCATTATAGGAGATTATCATATCTATTCTTTTTAATATAATGCCTAGTACTATCCATAACCCCTCATTAACCTTTAAATAGAAAGATAATGCGTTTCAACGGACTCGAACTCATATTCTCATGCATTAGCAAAAATGTTGATGTCAATCTAGCTAAAATTTAATTAGTTTTATAATTAAAATTTTAATATTACATTTTTCACTTATTTTATTGAATAAGTTATTGGGGGTATTTAATAAATAGAGTTTTGAGCTTTTTTAGCTGATTTGGACACAAATAATGGATTGAGTAGTCAAGCTTTCTCATTGTAATATTTGGTGAATGGAGGTTTGTAAAAACTTGTTTAGCTAATTGAGAATGTGATATGTGGAATTATGTATTTGACAATGCTTGCTAAAAAATTACTCCCTTTGCCACATGCTCTCAAACCTAATAGGGGTGTCAAGATATCAGTAACCTCCATTCTCTCATTTCCAATTTCACCTCCAAAGTCCAAAGTAAATCTCAAAAAAAAAAAAAAATTCCACCGTGAATCTACAAAAAAACTCCACTGTGAATTAACATTGTCGCGAGAAATTTTCAATCGAGCTCATTTATCCTTGAATATTTATATATTCTTAATTTATTTTTAATTTACTTGTGTAAATTGATTTCTTATGCAACTTTATATAAATTGAAATGTGCTACTTGACAAATTTATTCAGAATTACTAATTTACATACTAAAAACATGACATAATTATCACTAAGAATATGGTTTACAATTATATTGATACACTATTAATATTTATTAATTTCCACAAGGTTAATATTTACAAATAAGGAACTTAAGAAATCATTTATTTAAATTTTCAAAAATATTCACTAATTAATTTCCATAATGGATGTTTTAATTCCTTGGTAATAGCATTTTATTTCAATAATTTCACCCAATAAAGACTAAAATATTATAAACAAATAAATACTTAACCTTAAAATGTGTAATGCCCTTATTTGTCATTTTAAAATATTAGCTTTCTACTATCACTAAGTTTTACCAAACACTTTTAAATAAACAGTTAATAGGATCAATTTGTAAATCTTATACTTGACCTAGATGTTAAGACCAATTTTGGAGAGCTACATAAAATAACTTTAGAAAAACTCAAACCTTCAACTATTTAAAGTTTAATTGTCGAAGATTAATTAAATAGTTAAAACTAACATAAAAATCAAAGCTTATAACCAGTCATCCAAAATAAAACACACGATAGTATAAGTTTGGATAAAATAATAGATAATTAGAAGGAAAATAATTGAGCTCTTGCCACGCCGACCCGCCTAAGTCTGTGGGTTACCTGTAAGTCAACAAATAGACTAGATGAGTTTACAAATCAGTGTGTAACTTACATTTATAATTAATCCGTAACATAATAAATGTGATTTTGGTTTTTGTTAACCAGTCAATTCTCGGAATCAAATATAGAAACAAAAACAGAAAACATTAGATACAGTTGCAAAACATTTCAGATTTAGATGCAGATTCGTAACCCTAATCGTTACGCACTATCTCTGTCCAACCCTAACACCATATAGGGTATCAAGTACTCTATCCCTGCACACTGCATAGTGACCATATGTCACGTTCCAAAATAATTGCAGTATAGTTGCCAGATCAAATGCGATAAATAGCTAAAGTCAGATATATGTTTGTGGTTAAGCCACCACATTTGATAGATTAAACTGCCCACACTTTTTTCTTTTCACAATCCCAACCCAATGTCTATTTAACAGATATCAGATATACGTATATAGTATACAAATTCAGGTCATACTCATGTTATGCTATCGCACTTACTTATCAGATTTCATATAAAGTATTTACATGAAAATAATATATAGATCATTAGATAACAGTTACATAGTCCAATTTCGATCATATGGACCCTACGGTAGGCCTACGTTCGATTTGAACATCATTTACGGCTCTAGGGAAAAATCTTGATTTTTTTTGGCCTACACGCCCATGCGGATTCATACGGCCTAGGTGGTTGGCTTGTGTGGTTCAAAACAGCGAGTTACACAACCTGGACACAAGACAGTGTCCCTAGCCCGTATGCCTTTAATTCCAAAACAGTGAGTTACACGACCGTGTGGCGTTAGCAACCATATTTTTCGGCCTTTTTCGTTCGCAAAATTTTGAGTTTTTGTTACACACCTGACACGGTTTCGACATAGAAACGACCGAGGTGAATTTAAAGCCTAAAAAAAGACAATTCAAAGGTCAATTACACAATTAATCACAATGAAATGCTAGAATTATAGTACAAAATTGAATTGCGTCGAAAAGTTTCGACGAACCCTGAACTCAAGGATTCCACTCCTTACCTTCACATCAAACAATAATTCACAGAACTAAAATGTTTGGGGAGCGTTGTTCTCACTATCTTTGCCTACGAGAAGACCAAACGAACACTTAATCAAAGAATTCAAGCAACTAAGCGAAACCCACTTCGACAAAATGAACAACCAAATACTAACAGAAATTCATATCAAACTTGCGCAATTATCTCGACAATCGAAGACAATGAAATACGAAGTTTCCCTGTCGTAACAGTAACAAAATGACAACAAGAAATAAAAAAAAGGCAAGAACAGGAAGAAGAACACGAGGAAAGGAAAAGAATGAAGAAAAGAAAAAAATAAGAAGA
Organism: Gossypium raimondii; assembly: GCF_025698545.1. Lineage (NCBI taxonomy): Eukaryota > Viridiplantae > Streptophyta > Magnoliopsida > Malvales > Malvaceae > Gossypium > Gossypium raimondii. The sequence goes on from NC_068571.1 coordinate 12,629,885, forward strand.
AGAGAAGAAGGAAAAAACGTAACAGGAAGGAGAAAAGAATTCAATTAGTTTTAAAAAGAAACTAACCATACTTAACGGAGTAGTAGCAAAAATATTTCCTTATTGTATACGCAGAGACTCCAACACAGAACTAGAAGGTGTACAGAGGCCTAACCATTGAACCAGCAGGCTCATTCTTAATATAGATTAACACAAAAATAAATTTAAGTTGAGAGTTTAAGGATAAGGGCTAAACCAAAATAAATAGTAAAATTCAAAAAAGAAGACTCGAGCTCACGATCTCAAACATATAAATAGAACACTTAACCACAAATACAGAGACTTAATTATTGACATAATTTATCAAACAACTGTTCAAAATTTGGGGTGTTACACATTTGGTCAAATCAGTTAATAGAATCAGTTGATCAAATTAATCACCGCAATCAGCAGTCAGCTATCAGTCAATTATCAAACAAGACCATTATATTTCGGACATGGATTTTCTAACTCCCCATACCTGGCCTGGTTGCCAAGCTCGAATATCAGAATGCCACATTACCGTCTCGTGTCATACAAAACATTTTAAAGTCTTGTTGTAAAAGAATTGTCTTCTTATTTTAGTATTTATATAGGTGTTAAACCATTCTTACTTTTTAGTTATCATCGTTACATGCTAACATACATCAATTAGCCTTAAAAATAGTAATTAAGCATGCATATGGTCTGTTTTAGCAAAATCTCAAAACATCAACGTAGGTATTTATACTAAAGACATGGTATCGATATTTTGCTCAAGAGGTATCGATAACTCATGGAAAATTGATACCAAACTAGCTTATTGTTTCTCAATAAAAAACCCAACTATCGGAAAATATCGGTACCACTGAACAAATATCGATAATTTTGCCTTCGAGTATCGATACTCGGGCCAAGGTATCGATACCAATTAACAAGACTAACTTCCTGCACTTTGAAATTTTTAGAGGTATCGTTTTTAACATACAAATATCGATACCTTTGTTCTGATAAAAAAATACAACATTTTTAAGCATATAAGTCATTCCAACTTGTACTGATTCAACATGCTATCATATCGCCATCAAATAAACACCAAAACGGCCATAATAACAGTTTCAAACATCAAAAGCAAATCTGAGCAATAGCTAACATATTACGAAACAAATCCCAAAATTTTAAGAGCAATTAAATCGTGGAGACAACTCAAAATATTATGTCCAATATTAGCACAAAGACTACCACATTGTCTTATTCCGAAAAACACAACCAAATAATAAACACCTACGAATAACGAAAATGGACTTGCTTGGATCACCCCTCAGAAAGCTACACCGTTCATACTGGCTCACAACTAATCTGCAAAGTTTAAGAAGGGAGTGAGTGAGCTTAACAAGCTCAATGAATGCCTAGAATAACTATCAAGCAAACAATTCATCAAGTATCAACAAAACAACCATATAACATAACCTCAACAGTTCCAACTTTAGTATTATAATATACTTATTCGTGTATTATTTTCTAGTTTTTTTAGATGGTAAACATATTCACTTTTAAGCACAAATATTTGTTATACATATAATCACCTAACATTCAAGTATATATCACAATACTCAAAAACATGTTTATAGATAAATTGCATAATGGTCACATGTCATATAAACACATATCACAATACACACATTACACATATATACAATTTAACATAATTTGCATAGCAACCACATACTCATTTGGGCATACATCACATTACACATATATCACAATACACGTAATCATATTTATAGATAATTTGACGCTTAAGCTATAAAACATAAAAGTGAGCTCTACCATCACTCATCGGATACACGGATCTCCAACACACCAACATAGACTCATAGAGTCAAACATGTCCCAAAAGTGAAGCATAATACCAACACTCTCCTTATTACCCTTCTCATGTCCCGTTGAATGGAGCTTAGCTCACATTCCCTTATCCCTCCAACATGTCCCAAGGCTTCAATGCCCAGAATCACTGTACATATAGGTGAGTACTCATAATCTTATGGCATGCCAATTATATCCAATGGTTCCAAGATCACAAGGCCAAAATATTCGAAAAACAATACATATCTCTTATCGGTTATCTGTGTACTATCATTGCATATTAACATCTTTTCCAAAACACTAGCATAGTCATATAATATATAAATTACATATTTATTTCATGTATATAATTGCACTTTACACAATAATTATCATATCCACATATCAAATGCTATAACATTTCATCCCGGTTCACATATTCATATTCACATAAGTACATAAATCACAAGATAGCATTGAATCATGTCCACAAGTAATTATTCCAAACACTCATCGATTACGTTTTCGCTGAAAAGCCGAAAGCTCAAACTAGTTTTTCCTTGCCTTTATCTCTATTTGTAGAAGGTTTTATTGAATTCAGAACTTCGATACAATAAATTCACACAACAATACATCCAAAAATCAACCAAGGACTCATTACAAGCATACAAAATATAAGCCTAAACTAAGTTCTCATGTTACTGAAACTTATAACATAACAACCTTTAAATTTGAATATCTTGATCTATACTTAATTTTTTCACCTAAAACTAATCCTGTTCATCTTATAATTCACCTATGACTAATTCTCAACCTTTAAACTACACAAAACTACTCAATTCAAGATATTGACTTTTTCAACATGTTATATAGCTATTTTTTGAAAATTCATTAAAATTCAAGAAATCTTTAGCAAAACTTTAAAGTAAGTTTAGAAACCTTCTAATCATGTTAAAAAAAAGTTGAAAAACACTTCGAAACTACATTTTTATCCACAAACCCGATATTCACCATTAAAGACCCGATTTTTGGCTTTTATTTAAAACCTGTGATTTAATGGCTAAAAACTTGGTTTTAAAGACTAAATAACATTTAAAACTAATAGGAAGATGAATTGTTACCTTAGTTGACGGAAAACCGAGCGTTTGATCGAAACCCGAAAAATCCAAAAGCTTGACAATGCAGGAACTATAGTACTTTTGGGTGTTTTTCTTGGCCTTTTATAGAGGTTTAAGGTTCAAGAGTGATAGAAATCAAAGAGGATTAAGAATTGGAATTCAAAATTGATTGAAATAGTAAGAGAGAAACAAGAGATGGCAACACTAGTTAGGGAAAAGTTGATGTGAAAAATTGTAGGTGGGAAGGAAGAAATAGATTGGTTTTTTAAATTTGGCTTAATTGTTTCACAAAAACTTACAATTTTGACTCTTTTACAAATCAGTCCATTTTCTAAAATTAAAGGTATTTAAAACTCAATTTTAGAAATTGATTTAATTTTCTAAAATTCATAATTGAAAACATTACCGGTATGCCATGTCACAAAATTCCAAACACTCGAAGGCTAAAATTCCTAAAATACCCCTAAAACTCTTAGGCCTATTTTGGGGTCTGACAGATTTCAAGCTTTAGTACTTTTCAAACAAAATCTTAGTTAACTTGCGAGTGAATAAAAGAAGGAAAGAACGAAAGTGGGAGATTTTTTTATTGAAGTATTTTTAGGGATAAATCTTAAAATTATATAAAAACATTTTTAACATGTAATTTCATACATGAAATTTTTTTATACAATTTATATTTCTATTTATAACCCACAATTCCAACTAAGCTAAAGCTCAATTGGATGATACATGAACTTTTATTTGGTGTAACTATGCAAATGAAACTTTGGTTGTGGTTCAAATTTATACATAAAACTTTATTTTTAATTCAATTATATAAATTTAAAGAAATAAATGCATCAATTTATTTCTATATTGGATAAATATCATTATTTATTTATGCAACCTATAAACATAAAATGATGTTATAACGATAATTATGTTAGTAATTTGTAAAAAATGGACCAAATTAAAAATTTATGTGTACAACTGCACAAAATAAAAGTTCATGTATAAAATTCCCACAAATATTTTGAGTGTTAATTTTTTTTAGTTAATTAAAGATTTTTTACACTACAATACATGGGTAAGTAAAATTCAGTTAAACATGTTGATTGAGTCTTAGCTCGATTGGCATGGGTAGTGTGGCCAATGCAAGAGAACGTGAGTTTGAGTGTGCTAAAATGCATTTTCTTCTTATTTATGAGTTGGGGGATTATGGATAGTTTTAGGTATTGTGTCAAAAAGAGCAAATATAATCAAAACCTATAATAAGATTCTTCAAAAAAGAAATTCAATTAAACTTAATTTATATACTTTTAAAAATATATAAAAACATTAAATTTTGGGTAAATTATTTGAGTTTCAAAGAGTTTTATTGATGATGTATTAAATTATGAAATGACACATCAATCGGTAATGATAATTAAATTTGTTTTATTGATAATATATGGAATCGTTTATTAACATTATAATTACTTTTTAAAAATATCCTCACTAATCAACACATGCATTAAACACCATATGATAATCACGATATATAAATGACTTAAAATTGCAATTAATACAATAAATTATTATTGAGTAATTATATTTCTTAACCAATTAATCAAATATAATTACAGAAATTTACAAAAGAAAATATAATTATATGATAAAATTCTACTTCCTATTATTATTACCATATTGGATAATTTATTTTGATTATTTTAAATGATTATGAAAATATTTTAAAATTACTTATAATGTTAATAAACCAAACTAACTTATCTATGGCATGGCACGAGAAAACAAATTAGTATGTTCAATAGTTAAATTTCAAGATAAATAAAGTTGGTGCTAATTGATTCTTAATTTGGTTGATAGACACGTTATTATAAGTAGGAGGAGGAATTCGAGTGTGTTGAATGTTTTACATTAGAGTTTTTTATGCTTTCATTCCTCTCAAAAGAGGAAAGAGTGGGAAAAGATTTGGTTTTATAAGATATGGAAGTATGACTAACGCAAATAGGGCGATTAAGAGACTAAACAGATTCAGACTCTATGGATTTCGAATTGAAGTGAGCACGGCACGATTTGGAATCAGGAGCTTTTTCTGGAGAAAGTCTGGTGTAGATGAAAATTTGATTCAGGGTCGTAATGGTTTCTGGAATAGGGATTTTCAAGCAAGAGCTAACGTGAAGGTGATTCAGCAGTAAGAGGAAGATGAATCAAATAAAGTAGATGGGAATGATGCCAAACGTTGTGATGCTAAGGTGGATTTAGAGGGTGTTAGAAAGGAGTTTGAATCAAAGAGGGCTGTTGTGCAACAAGGAGTGATAGATATTAATAAACTAATCATGAAAACGCTTAGAGAGCAGCTGCTGGCTGAAGGAATTGCAGGGGTGGATGTTTTCAAATTATCGGGTTGCTCTGTTATCTTATCATTCAATAACAAAAACTTAATTTAGGACCTTAAGGAATCAAAATGGGGAGTTTTATTGAAATGGTTTTTTAAAGTTGAGCCATGGAATGATGATGGTATGTCCAATTGCCGAAGAACATGGCTCATGTGCTATGGAATTCCACCTCATGTATGGAGTAAAGGAACCTTCCATAATATAGCATGCCACTGGGGTAAGTTTTTGAGAGTTGACAAGGATACTGAAAACAGAGTCTCTCTTTTTAGGGGAAGTATAGAGATCATAACAGATCACCTGCAAAAGATTGATAAAGTTATTGATTTACAGGTTGGTGATAAATGTTTTGAGGTGAGAATAGTTGAGATCGATCCAGTGGTGTCGTCAATATACAAATGCAGTAACAAGGAAGACGAAACTGATGAGGATGGCTCGGAATCAACAAATCAATCAAAATCTAAATCAGTTTCAGTGGGGATGGATAAGTCTAGAACGATGACTCAGATTATTAGCCGATTGATGGATATTCAATCTGCTTCAAATATTATAACATAATTCTACTAAAACATAAAACTGCATGAATTGTTACATTTCAATGCATCCATAATTTTTAATTATAACCCAATTAATTCGTACAATGAGACATCAAACGAGTTGCGACTATAATTGAGTAGAAGTATGAAAACTAAGAAAGAAAAGGAGTGCTTTAAAGGAGGGGAAATGGACGGTGTTCGAAATTGCCATGGAGCTAATAAGTAATGTGGCTTGTGATATGATTTGCAGGTTTTATTATCGGGTTGCTTATTGGGGCATGGTATACGGAGCCATCAGTTCTGATTGTGTCTTTTGTTATCTCTCTGGAGCCATTTGCGGATCATTTCTTGGCCCTCATGGTGTTTCATATCCAATGTTAATTGTGATTCCTACTTGAATCGTCATGAAGCTGTTAGCGTTTTCCATGGGTAACAATAATAAAAATAAGCTCTTTGGTGGCTTTATCATGGTTGTGTTTGAGGTGATGGGGATGATCGATGTTGTTCTTGTTCATCGGGAGCATATTTGCTTGTTGACTTCATGGGAAGAAGGGGTGGAGTTAAGACATGAGTTTCTTCCATGTTTTGGCGGTTGTGTTTGATTTTTGTTCTAATGCGTCTCTTCTTTTTGTTTTGTTTTAATTTATAGGTGTTCGATAGTTTCTATTTTGGGTGTCTAATGTTTATATTTGGGGCGATTTTGTAAGATGTTTCTATTTTCGTTAATAAAAATATTTTGATTGAGCAAAAAATTCAATTGTATTGTTCATAAATAAATGACGTTTTCAATGTAAAAGTAAGTTTCATAAAATAAATAAATAAATAAAATGTCAAAGAATTATAATAAATTATAATCTTTAAATTAAAATGGTAATATTTCAATTCCTTTAAATATGGGAAAGTGTAAAATCTTAGTAAATGACAATTTTTTATTTTTGTAAAATTTATTTTTATAAATAGAATTTTTATCTATTTTGACATATAATTTAAGGTTTTTTTTGTAAATTTAATTTTTACATTTTAACAACTTTAATTTTAATTATTCATCAAAGTTTCTTAATAAATTAATTTAAATAATTCTCAAAGTTAAAAACATGGAGCCATTGATTACATGACAAGTCGCTTCAAAATTCCACTTTAAATTACTATTAAATGGAAATTTTCATTAATTTTTCGCAAATTACTCACTACTTTCCTTTTTTTTCTTGTTGTTAGTGAGTAAATATTTCAACTACTAAGTTATTGCTATTCAAAATACCTTAAATACTTTACTAATATAAATAGGACAGTCTTAGACAGATACATATAGATAATTTGATTAAAAATGTTTTGCTAGAGAGGTTATATTTACATTATTCTTTTCAAACTCTAGGGTTGCTTTTGTTTTATTTTTCATTTTTGTTTGATTTTTCTTTTACATTTAGAAAAAATATAATGTTTTTGTATAAGCTATGTAATTATATTTTTTTGATACTTCGTAATTATATTTTGAAATGTTTTAATTATGAAAAAAAGAGTAAATTATTTTACTAGAAAATCATTTAAGAAAAATTAGGGGGTCATAAATGGTCCCACTTAAAACCCAACCTCCTAAATAGTGGCGGAGCTAGGATGTTAATCTTGAGGGAGCCAAGCTAAAATTAGATGTGTTGCGTAACAATCGATTTAAACATATAAACAATTGATTCAAAAGAGGTAGTATTCCAACATAACAATCGATTTAAACATACTACTTCCTATTATTGTATATCTTTAATATTATTTTTAGTACTATAAAAATATTGGAAGGCCCTACTTGTATTTTTGGGAGGGCTATAGTATATATACAAAGGGAAAAATTGCAAAAATCTTAAACCTTGGGGGGCCTACTTATATTTTTGGGAGGGCCATAGTATATCTACAAAGGGCTAAATTGAAAAAATTTTAAACCTTGGGAGGCCATGGCCCACTTAGGCCTCTACTACACTCTGCCATTGCTCCTAGACAAAATTTTCCTATAAGGCAATTTAATAGCACAATATATCACTACAATTATACCCCACAAAATATTGAAAGGTAAATATAAAACAATAAAGAACACCAGAAATTTAATAAGGTTCGGCAAAATATGTTTGTCTTCAGACAATACCAAATATATTTGATTGTAAAAGATATGTAACACCCTACACCTAGTCCAGTCGCCGAATCCGAGTTATAAGATGTTATGACAGTTAACAACGTTTATCACATATGAATTCAGCTTAAATATTCAATTAAATAGGAAACATTCAATAACATAAGTATAATATGACTTACAACCAAAACTGAGCTTCAATCGAGCTTACGAAGCTTTTAAACCAACTCGGAATCAATTCAGGACTAATTTGAAACTTTAAAAAAAAAGATAGGTAAAAAGGAAAAAATGGGGTCACACGGCCGTCTGATAGGTTGATGTTGTGTGGAGCTAGATAACATGATCGTGTGCCTAACCCGTACAATAAATTGAAGCCGTGTATAACAAGGTCACACGGCCGTGTCCCCAGACCGTGTAATAAACTGAAACCGTGTGGACCTAAATGCAAAATTACTAACAGTAGTCACACAACTATGTCTTGGTCAGTGTAACTCACTAAGGCCATGTACAGTAAAAACCTCCCAAAACATAAAGACTACATGGTCGTGCTATATGGCCATATGCGTCACACAGCTATGTGTCAAATCGTATGTACCAAAAGTGCCTTCTAAGTCAAGTTATAACATCTTATGTTCACTTAAGCCACAAACAATGCAATATGCCAACCATTAAGCCTATTCAAACACACCAAAAACCTGTAAAAAACATACACATATCATCTATCCTAAGTGTCTAACTAATATGTCACAATTGACACTTGAATTCAAAAATTCATCACTAACCATTCATGTATAAACATACCAAAGTTTCATACCTATTTATTCACCAAAACAAAATCAATCCCAATTGCCAAATTCAACATGCAAAATGCACTATAAGTACCACAACATGCTTATACCAATACATACCTCAACCAACAAAAACAACCATTAAGGTTTACATCCATACACATAATTCACATTTAAGATGGCACAAAACATAATTCAACTACATATATATTTACATTGCCATTAACCTATTTACATGCCACTTATAATCGGGACAAAATGAGTAAAAATCTAACAAAAGGATTAACAAATAGTGTGAGCTCCGAAGATCATCCAATCGACAGAACGATTCCGACACTCTACAAGGAAGAAAATGAAATAAGGTAAGCTTACTTAAAACTTAGTAAGTTCGTATAAATTTAAACACAACATACCTGTCAGTTCATAATTTATCTAGTGAAAAATAACATATATACTTATTATTCCATAGTCAATTTATACCTTTCATGACATAACCAAAATAAGTTAGCACATCATTTCATACATTCAAATAACATAATATGCATATTAACCATGTTCAATTCATAGTTAACAACTCCGTTCAAAATACATCTTTTATCTCAAAAAATTTTCATACTTAGTTCTTCTCAAGGAACTATAGTAAATTAACTTCTTGGATAACTTTGTTCACACAAGTAGTAAAGCGGAACATTAACCATTACTTGATGCTACTCACATGAGCTGTGGAGAATCATCAACAAATGATGGATCTCAATCATCGATATGCCTAATAAATATAAACACCGACACATACTACCTGATATAATCTGAACACCGCTACAAAGTACTTGATAATACAGTCATCGGCACATAGTGCCTGATAAAATATAACATCTGCACATAGTGCCTGATAACCCTAATGACATGTCACTTGTATCATAATCATTCACTAAGCTCACACGGGTCTTAATTCTATTCTCACACTCTTTCCATCATTATAACATAGTTTTATATTCATCATGGTCATTCACATTCTATATCATCTCTCAATTTATTCCAAACACATAAATTTCCATACTTTACAATTCAGTCCTTCAATATCAATTTCAATGTTTATTTCAAACCAATCATGCCAACACATATATATACATAATACAAACATAAACAAATATTAATCGAAATGAACTTAATACAAGCTTACCTAAACAAAACAACAACAAACACCACACCGAGGACTAATCCGTAATTTTTCTTTTTCTACGTTTATCGACCGGTTGATCTATTTCTTGATCTATATAATAATTTAATTCTATTAACAATTTCAAATACCTTTTATTGTCTAAACATATGCATATGACCCTTTATTAATATTTTACATTATTTCCCTAAACTTTTACCTTTTATTCAATTTAGTCCCTAAAATCGAAACTTACTTATTTTTCACAATTAAACCCAAAACCTTTTGACTGAATTCACTTTTACTCCTTTACAACTCTCGATTAATGAAATTTTATAAGAATTTCATGCTAAATTCAATATTCTATCATTTTGTCCCTAAACTTAAAACAACCTAAATTCACTTTACAGAATAGTCCTATTTAAACACTAAACTCCAAACTCAACCATTAACATTCAAAAATATTTAAGAAAAAAAATGGTAACTTTTCAAAACTTTGACAGCATTACAAAATAATCCTTGGGTTAGTTAGATTAAGCTATAACGATCTTAAAAACATAAAATTTACTAAAAACAAACATCAAATTCACTTACATGCACGCTTGAAAGCTTGGCCAAAATTATCTATTCACAAAAATGGATTTTCGATGGAGAAAGGAGGAAGAAAGTGAAAATAAAATAGCCACATACTTTGTTTTATGTTTTAACAAAATTTTAATTATAAAAATATTATAATAACATATTTTTCCACCTAAAATATATAATAACATCCACTATAATCTAACATGGTCAAATTTCCATTTAAATCCTTTATATTATGCTTTTATATTCAATTAACCCATGTAAACTAGTAATGATTTACTTTTGTAATTTTTACGATTTAGTCCTTATACACAATTAACTATTGAAACATCAAAATTACTGGACCAAACTTTAATATGACACTCTGCTAATCGCGTAAATATTAAATAAATAATATTTATGAAATTACTCATTGAAATTGTGGTCCCGAAATCACTATTTTTGATTCCACAAAAAATGGGTTGTTACAAGATACAAGTGAAATATTACAAAAAAGGGAGGGAAAAGTTGTCGTATGAAGAATATGAAAAGTTTGGGATGATTGAAAGATTGGAAACAACCTCTATTTATAGTAGTACAAAATCTCAAAATCTGTGTATTTTTTAAATGTGGGATTATGCTATTTTAACAAATCTCCACCTTAGCAAATTTTTGCATCTTCAATCTCATTGCAAAATAACATTTGATAGTATTCAAATTTCAAATTTTGTGTTTTAACATTGACCAAGTCCAAACATAGCTGGAACTTGACTGCAGTCACAACCTTAGTCATCATATCAACAGGATTTTTAATGTTTGAATTTTTTTTTGGATATTTACTCCACCTTCTTCTAGAATCTTGTTGGATTTAGTGCCCTGAGTGTAGTATATTCTTTTGTAAACTTTTATTTTTTTTCCGAATAGATTGGTTAATAAAAAAATTCATGGATTACATTAATATACTTTGTATAATTGTCCTCATGTGGTTTTTACACGTAAAGAAAATTAAAAGCGAATATTGGCTCACTGGTTGTCTAATTTTTAAACTAATGTTAAGCGATATTACGTGGTCAGATCATAATACGGAAAGACAACTTATATTTGTAGATGAACCTAAACATGTCCTTAGTCTAATTAGAAATGAGCAAACCAATTGAAAGACTAATATGACGTCTATCAAGTCTAGTTGGGAAGATGATTTGTCATGGGCATTGGAGCAAATTGCTCCCAAAAGAAAGAGACATGATGTGATTGATTAGAATGACAATACATCGGACTGGACCCAAGAAGAATAGATCTTGAATCTGTTTATGGATTTATTCACTTGTGATGCTCACAGTGTGGCATGCCTAAATCCTGAGTGGATGACAGGCTATGTATGCGTGACTCATATACTTTGATGTAAGTAAAAGTCTGAGTTCAAATAGATACGAAACTTGAAGTAGGTGTGTTGGTTATAAGACTTCTGCAGTATGTAGCGTCATTCACAATATTGGAATTCATAACATGAGACATGGGAAATGATATCCTTTCATTGGCATTTCATGGTTGGTGAAAAGTAAACATAGCCACGGGTCGTTTGTCTTTGTGATGAATGACTTAATTATAATTTGATAGTAATTGACTTTTCATAAAGGAAGATGTAATGGTTAGCATGGGATAAAATATGATCATATTGGGAGAACGAATTTATCTTAAAGAGATTAAAGATGTCCTATGAGGGTAACACACTTATGACAAGGTCATTGGACAAGCACTATAACACCCATAACCGCTTTCATCGCCAGAATAGAGATTACGAAGTACTACTATACATTTTAGGACATTCAGTAACAATAACATCCAGTTCACTAGAATGATTAACAATAATAATTTTTTTAAAGTAATTCAGATGGAAGTAAGCATACACTTATGGATCATAAATCGGGCCTACGAGGCTTTAAAATTAGTTTGGGAACAATCAGGGACCAATTTGAAACAAATCAGAATATTTAGAGAAAATTTGTAAATTTTTAAAACAAGGGTCAGACGGCCGTGTGGCCAGGCTGTGTGACATGACTTAGACCATGTGGTACAGGGCATGATTATGTCACTACTTGTGTGTCAAACCGTGTACTGTTCGAAATGACGCCACACGGCCGTGTCGCTAGCCGTGTGCTAGCCCATGTAACATTCGATGTAGAGTCACATGGCCGTGTCGCAGGCCATGTGTCAACCTGTGTGAAAACTGGACCTATACTATTTTGATACACGTTCAGGGCACATGCCCGTATGGGTTTCCCGTGCATATCACACAACCATGTGACAACCTGTGTCTCAGGCCATGTGTACCCCAAAATGACCAATTTCAAGCTAAATTTTCACCCATTGCTTAGGTATCTAAACACATTCAACACACAAATTTACAAGCCAAAAACCATCTTTAATAAAACTCAAACATGTCAAACAATTCAACCTACGTGCCTAACCAATGTCCCATAATTGACACCACAATACATTTCATGACATTTAATATCCAAGGTTGCATATACAAGATATGGTTTACACATAAAAAAAATCTATTTTATTTTATACCATTGTTCCACATATTGGCAATATCCTTCTTAATCAACAAGCTTAACTTAGTAAAATATGCCTAATTCCACTTATTGTTCAATCACACAACACAACTTCTAGTAAAACTTGCTCAAAAACTAGAAACCATTGTCATGCATACAAAAGGTCCTAATACATGCCATATATACCAACTGAAATCAAAGTTTACCAAAGGTTTCTAGGATAGTGTGATTTCTTGTGTTGATTTGATCTTCCAAGCCCTCAAAACAAAATCTACAAAATGAAACAAATATAGGTAAGCTTGAATAAAGCTGAGTAAGTCATTTAATAAATCAGTAAGCTTTTCCAACCAAACATAGTAATCAATTTAAAATTAAATAAAGAAATTCCTGTAAATTGCAACTTTGTCTGAGAGGTAGCAATCTATACAATATTTCAGTATATTCAATGAGTAATGCTCGTTTGAGCAACTTCCACTAGAATCATTAGGTATGGATCGATAAAGCATACTTTCAGTAGAATCAGTAGGTAAGGCTCGATAGCGCATACGTTTCAGTGGAATCGGTAGGTATGGCTCAAAAGCGCATTCATTTCAGTAGATTCACTAGGTATGGCTCGAAAGCACATACGTTTTAGTAGATTCACTAGGTATGGCTCAAACGGACATAATTGATATCACTCGTTTGAGCACCAGTCAATATATCAGTGGATAATGCTTATTTGAGCTTCATTCAGTATATCGGTGGATATCACTCATTAAAATTCATTCAGTATATAATATAACATTCAATAATAGTATATTAACCAAGAATCTAAGAATTATTAGAAGCATTAATAAATGCACGAACTTATAGGATTGATTTGTAGTAACGACTCATAATAACTCAATTAGTGATCGATGTCATTTCAATTCATTATTTCCATCTCTAATTACACACATAAATATACTCCAATATTATGAAACTAAGTTCATATAATACATATGTAAATGTACTAAAATTAAACCGAACAAACTTACCTGACTAAATTGCAGCAATGACAAAATTACAAAGACTATTTGGTACTTTTATCTTTTCCTCAGATTTCCACTCGTTCTTGATCTAAAAATAACATTTTCATTCAATTAACTAATTCTAGCAGTAAAATTAACTCATTTTATGCAATTAAGTCCTTTTTGGAATTTTTACGAAATTACCCCCAATATTTCACTTCTATGCAATTTAGTCCCTAGCTCAAAACATGCAATTTAACCATTTATATTCAAATTTTAGCTTAGCCGAATATCCAAGGGTCATTTGGCCCTTTTTTTTGATTATTTTTCCTCAAGTCCTTGTACTTTTACTATGTTCTCATTTTCGTCCTTGAACATTAAAATCAACAAAAACTACTTTACAAAATAGTCCTATTGAGCAACCAAGCTTAATATTCTACCTTAAAACTCCAAGAACAACTCAAATTCATCAATGTCACAATCCATAACATTTGAAAGTTTTACAAATTAATCCTCGGGTTAGCTGGATTGAGCTAATACGAGTTCAAAAACATAAAATTACTAAAAACGGACGAAATTTACTTGCCCAAATAAAGAATCAAGTTAGCTGAAGCTCCATCCTATGGTTTCTTAGGGTTTGGTTTCAATTAGTGAAGAATAAGAAGAAATTAAAATGATTTTCTACTTATTTTATCTATTACATTTAACTTAATTCCTAATTTACCAAATTGCCGTTTTAATTAGTCATTAATTTCAACATTTTAAAGCCCAATACCGTCCACTATCTCATCTAATGGTATATTTACCATTCAAGGAGGGTTTAATTGCATAATTGGTCCTTCAATTTTATTAAATTTTAACTAAATAAACTTATTTTCAATTTAATCCTAAACTAATTAGGACTAAAAGAGCAAATAGCCTAAAAGTTAGTGGATTTAATCATATCCACCATGCTTGGACTTTTTACCATGGTTTAATTAACATTTTGGTCCCTTTACTATTTTAAATCTATAGCAATTAACTTTTACCTCTTTTACAATTTAATCCTTTTACATTAATTTAGCGATAAATCATCAAAATTACCGAACCAAGCTTCAATTCACATATAATACAACTCTATAAATACTTAATAAAAATATTTATGGCTTTAAATTACGAAAATGATAATACATTATTTTCAATAACCACTTGACTTTTGAACTGAACCATTTATACTATTAATTCAACTGGTTAAATTCATCAAATTGAAATTCAATATAAAAATTATTATTGACTTGTATAATTTAAATACTAATCATACGAATTCACTCGTTGGATTTGTGGTCCCGAAACCACTATTTTTGACACCATTATAAAACGAGCTTTTACAAGCATAAATCGAGTTGCTTTCGTAATGGTATGCTGTTGGGTAGAGCTTAGTTAGGATACTATTGTGGAATGACTTCGTGACTAAATGAGTTTATAATTAATAGGTGAAAAGCTAGAACTTAGCTATAAATCATTTGAGCAATTATCGCATATGTCCAGCCAGTCCCTCTGCTAGCTTATTGCAACCAGAAATGAATTACATGTTGAATCAAATGAACATAAATGGATAGAGATTGTGAAAATGGAGAAATGAGAAACATTTGAAAATTGTTATGGTTTTCTCTAAAAGGAAAATGAAAATGGAGAAATGGAAACATTTGGAAATGAATATGGTTTTCTCCTAAATGAAAATGAAAATGGAGAAATGAAAACATTTGGAAATGAATACGGTTTTCTCCTAAATGAAAATGAAAATGATTTGGAAAATGAATTTATGGTTTTGAATTAAATGAAGTTCAAAATGGAAATAAATCATTTGGTTGTAGTGAACCCGTTGAATGTAGAAATATTAAATATAATTTATCATAGATTCTTTTATGATAAAGTCATCATGGTTTTAACAAAATTAGAATTGGGTTGAGAAGATTATTTAATTGAGAAATTAATTGATATGTTTATTTTGGGAAATACAAAAAGAATATCAGGTTGGATCAAATTATGAAGTAATGAGTTAAAATTTTAGGAAGTACTTGTAATTAGACCCGATATGAGAGAGGCCAAAAGCCTACCATACTTCTTGTTAGACTAGGAGTTCATTATTCTGGTTGAAATAAACTTCTACAATTCAAAAAAGGTTTTACTTCTTCTCTCTATAAATAGATGGCACCGGTAGGGCTACATAATAAAGCTCCAATATATTGTTACTCTACCCAAAAATAGTGAGAGTTGATTCTCAAATATTAAATATATTTTCCAGAATAATAATTATGTTGGTTTCTATTGAGAAAAAATTTTGTTTTCACACTAAAAGTTAAGAAAACTATTTCTGGTTTTGTGTTTGATTCAAATCGTTCGAGCCAACACTCGAAGAAGTTTGTGGTACAAGAATAGCGGAGAAGACCATTTAATTGAAAGCTAAGAACGACAAGGATCCGTTTAGCCAAAAACACCGATGCGATTTTGATAAAGGGTTTACTGCTATAAATATCACAAATCGGCTTGATTTTTAAATTTTTATTTTTCGTTGTGCAAAAAAACCATATTTAAACTCAATTTTTTCAACAAATCTCTTGTACAAAATGATACCAGACATCAATGTGCTTCATCCTTGCATGATAAACTGAATAACACACTGACTATCACAATGTACTTTGACATATTTCTACTAAATTTTCAATTCAGTGAGCAACCCTTGAAACCAAATTGCCTTTTTTTACAACATTTGTGATTGCCATATAGTTTCCTTCTGTAGTAACAACTGCTGGCTGTAAAGTAGACTTCCAACTAACTGATTTCTTTGCAAGTGTAAACACATAACTAGTAGTTCATTTTCGTTTGTCTGTATAACCAACATTGTTTGAATCACAATATCCAACCACACCCTAATTATATTTCTGCTAGAAAACCAATCCAATATCCATTTTGTTCTGCATATATCGCAAAATCCATTTCACAGCTTACCAATGCTCCTTTTCTGGATCATGCATATACCTTCTCATGACCTTAATTGCTTGTGAAATGTGAGGTCTTATACATACCATAGCATACATTAAGCTACCAATAATTTTTTCATATTATATTTTTGACATGTATTCTCGTTCTACTGTTATGAGGCTAGAACTTTAGTCTCGCAATCCATGTGGCCTTTTGTAATTTCTTCACTACAAAAATGCCTAAGTCAACTTAACTCCCAAAAATTGAGGATTCAAACAGAATTCCTTCAAGGCACCAATGAAAAACAAAATGGAAACAACACAAAAGTTGAAAGAAATCGAAAGATGAACAAAGCCACAAAAAAGTAAGAACACAAAAGAGAATGTTTCAGTGAATGTTCTAAAGAATTCTATTACTCAATGAATGGCTATACAATGAGGGGGAGTGTCACATGTGAATATAATATGCAAATGTGTAGGTGTACACGTCGAATCAAGTAATAAAGTAGTAAGTAAAGTCATCTCCTTAGGGATCAGATAGGATTAATTCGGTTAAACTATTACTATAAACTATATCAATCAGGTTGTGGGCAACACAAAATAACAATTTGTAGAGGAATAATCACGTATGCAATATTAAAATCAAATAACTAACTTAAAATGCTGTGACAAAGATATGGAGACAAAGTTGAAAGAATCTACGCTATTGAATGGGAAGGTTGGGATTACTAAGATTCTTTCCTCATAACACAATAATGCCATGGAAAAATCTTAAACAATCTACTATTCAAATGATCTAAGGTAGTCTGATTCTTTAGAGAGTCAAACTTCAAGCTACCCTACCTAAGGCTTTGCATGTCTACAAGCCTTAAGAAGGATACCCAACATTATTTCTTCCTTTCTCTGTATAGAGTGATACGAGTATTTATCGAATACTCTCTTGTATCATTCGATCACAATCCAACTTATCTAACCTTTTCAGAATTAAATCAAGTTTATGGACATACCATACATTTATCTATGTCTAGAGACTGCATGCATACATTTTAAAATAGTGTAAATCGAATGAAACAATAAATCTAACCAGGATAATGCCTTGATCATTAAAGGAATGAAATATTCATCTAGCAATCCCAAACCGATGAGTTTAGCTCATGAGTTGGAGATTAAGATCCAAAATGAAAGTATTATTCAACAACATATTTCCATAGTTAAAATTCACAGAAATCAACTAAGATAATGAAGGAAGAACTTCAGAAAGCTTTCGCCAATCCAACTCTCAACTCCAGTGTTGCAATATCTTGCGAAGCCCAGGGTTTAATGCTTCTCCTTGTTCCTTGTGTTTTTGCTTTGTTCCTTATCTGCTACCCTCTTTCCTTACATCTCTGGATCTCCCATGATAAATTTTTTCATAGGAAAAACTACCTCTTTCCTCTCTTTCTCTTTCTTCTTTTTATAGGGTAGGTCCATCTTTCAACACACACTTTTTCTCCCTCTTTTTTTGTGGATATTTTTGGTACAAGTACAGCTGGCTGAGAGTGGCAGGGATTGACAGTTGAGTCAACATCTTCATGGAATTGCCATGGCATTTGTGTTAGCAATCTATCCAACCTTTTGTTATGAGAAAACTTCACTCATTCACTTCTTTTCCTCTTTTCTGCACCTGATATAAACAACATGCAATTCCTTTATCCCACAAGTAAAAGTAACATATAGTGACATTGAAAACATAATCCAAGCTTTATGATGCAATGTTACAAAAATACTAATATAATTTCCTAAAATGAAACTAAATTTACTCAAGTACGAACAATTAACCAAGTTTAGAAGCCTGAAGTATAACTCATTTCAAGAGTTATCACACCCTTAAACCTGAGTTATTGATTGTCCTCATGGAAAATATGCATGATTGCATGAATGAATGAATTGCCACAACAATATAATTACCTTTTGTAAAGTTAGATTATGTAGCGCTTATTTTATACTTTAGTTCTCAACAATCTTCTGTTTCCAAATTTTGCTCAAGTTTCATAAGCTTGTTTAGCAAAAAAAAAAAAAAAAGCGTAGAAAATGTTGCCCTAAATTTTTTTTTTCTAATTACTCATGCAATTTCAACTATAGCAAGCACCCTCTAATGTACTTAGTGTATCTGTTATCTAACCTCAGTTTCCTTTTAACAATCTGGTCTTGCATAACTCAATTACAAGTATTTTTACTAGGGGATCCATCTTATCACATGATTTTCTTTACTTGGCAATCTCAGTGGAGCATACACTAAATTTCCAAGTATTCCATCATGTCACAATTTGAATACTCACTCATGAAGTTAAGGATTTTAACTTAGAAGATTGATGGAGTAAGTAACTACCCCCTTAGCTACTCAGCCTAGAACTACAGTAGAGTGTCCCTAAACTGCTTCTTTTATTGAATCACTCTTACTTAAACTTTATTTCCTAATCAACAACATGATGGAGCAAACAAAGTGATGCTGACTTACTAGGCAATTCTAAGCATTGAAGTATTTGATGATATCATTATTTTAAAATGTTATATATATTTTAATCATTAAGTATTGCCATTACACTAAACTTAGCCTTAAGAATTTCTAAGTCTATTAAAATAAACCTACTATAGACTAATTGTAATTGAAATTAGTGCATTCTACTTTTAAGGGTCAACTTTCAAGCAACTATCCTAAGCTAAACTCACCTAATTCACTACCACAATTTTCTAGGAATGTCGAAGAATTAAATTCCTCATTGAACATCATAGGAAAAAATATACTCATCATAGTCTAACAATTCTTTTGCATTTATGTGTCATGGCAAAATGAATGTCAAAGACAAAATGAACAACTATTTGAATGCAACCTATATGCACAACAGACCCTCAAACCTAAGGGATGCATTGTCCTCAATGCATGAATAGAAAAAATTATGAATGCACAAACATATATATAGACAGAAAATGATAGGACAAAAATGATGAATGCGTGCTAGAATGAAATGAAAAACAAATAACATATAAAAAAATGAATGAAGCTTAGAGTGAAATTGTTGTTACTTTAGTTTGGGTGAGTGGATTTTTGTGCAACATGATTGTAGCACTGCTTCCTTTTCAACATGTTAATTGGCACCTCACCTTGCTCATCATCTGATTTTTTGAGATCATCAATAAGCTTATTGATCTCACGATCATGCTATATCATTGGCACAGTCGATTGAGGTGGGACAGGTATAGTAGCATCCGTAGGTGGTGGAGAAGATGAGTTTGCTTCTTCTCCGTCATGGTCAATCTCAATACTCACTGATTTAGTCTTCTCCTCATCTCCCTCTGGTTCTTTTGTGGCCTTCTCTTCAGTGACAGGGTGTGTGGGGGTAGGTTTGGTCTCATCAACCTCTACTTTATCGACCCCTTCCCCTTTTGCAGTTTATTAAACAAAGGAAATGAAATAACTAAGAGAAATTGGAATCGAAAAAATGAAATAGAAATAAAAATAATTTTCAAGATGTTGAAGTTAAACATCTTGAAGATCAATGGAATGTTTGTCTCGCTCTACATGAGCAACCCAGTTGTGCTTCAAGCGTTGTCTATTAACTTTAAATGTGTCCCTCGTTTTCATGTCCTTGATACCAATAGCTCCATGCATATACATGAGCTAATAAGCATTGTTCATCAAAATTGAAAGGTCTGTTTTGCTCCAGCAAAGTGCACAAGGGTTTCTGCTCAAATGAATCTTCATCACTATCAAAACTGTTGTGACAAAATCTCGTGAACTCTTCCTTGACTGCTGCTCCTATCAAGTCAATGGCACGGCATTCTTCATTCCCATCAGCACATTTCAGTGCATTAAATACATTGAATGTGACCTACTGATCATTCATCCTCATGGTCAATTCACCTTTCTACACATAAATTAAAGTCCTGCCTGTAGCAAGAAAAGGTCTTTCAGGAATAATTGGCACATCTTTGTCAGCTTCACAATCTAAAATAAAGAAATATGTTAGGAAAATAAACTTATCTACTCTTACCAGTACGTCTTCAGTTTTACCTTCGGATGTACGTAGGATCGATCAATCAGTTGCAACGTAGCCGTAGTAGATCTTGCCTTCCCAATTCCCAACTTCTTGGAAATAGACAGAGACATTAGATTTATACTCGATCCTAAATCACATAATGCCTTACCAACATAACGATTTCCACTTGAACATGGGATAGTGAAACACCCTAGGTCCTTAAACTTTGGAGGTAACTTATTCATCAACATTGCTGTGCACCCTTCAATGAGAGCAACAGTCTCAAATTCTCCCAATCTTCTCTTTTTTGATAGTATATCTTTCATAAATTTCACATAATTGGGCATCTGCTCCAAAGCTTCTACTAGTAGTATGTTGATGTGGAGTTGCTTCAAGACCTCCAAAAATATTTTGAACAGAACATCCTATTTAGAATTATGGAATCATTGAGGAAAAGGTGAAGGTGGTCGTCCTTCAGGATACTGATATTGTTTTGCTATGACATTTTTGTTAGCAACATGATCTGATTCTGCTGCAACAATATTTTGCTTAGCCTTTTCAACCGTAGTGTACTTTTCAGATGGCTTTAGGATTTTCACATGGTTGTTATTCGAGTTATCCTTTCCTGCCATGGCATATTGAGCAACATCATTCAATTGAGTTCCACTTCTAAGAGTGATCACTTTGCAATGCTTTTTCCCTTATGATCTCAAATTCTCAGTATCACTTAACAAAGCTCTTTATGGCCTCAAGTTTAGAGCATTTGCTATCTGCCCCACTTGATTCTCAAGAGCTCTAACAGATACAACTTGACTCTGGATCACGATATCATTTTTGGCCATATATTCATTCAATCGAGCTTCCATAGATGAAGAAGATGATGCTAAACTTTGTTGAACATTTTTTAGTGGCATGGGTTGATTATAACTAAGTGGTGTATTTGTGGCATTCTGTCAAACAACATTGTTGGAGTTCACCATTCCTTGATTATTCCAACTGATGTTTGGATGTTGCCTCCACCCTAGATTTTAGGTGTTGGAATATGAGTTATTGTTCCGGTTGAAATTACCCATGTAATACACAAAGGCTGGGTTTGAAGGCCTTCTTAAAAAAAATATGAACTTCCCCAAAATAAACACATGATAGCTCAGCTATTTTCATCTCCTGAACAGCAGTTGGTCTCTTTAGTGTTTTGATCATATTAGCTGAAGATGATACATGAGCCGTTAATAAAGTGATTGCATCAAGCTCCATTGTGCCAACAACTCTTCTACCAGTCCCACTCTTGTAGTAAGGTATTGATAATCAGTTTTGGCAATCTGTTCCAAAATCTCATACGCTTCATTATATGATTTATCTAGCAAAGTACCATTGGCAGACACATCAACTACCATCCTCTTATGCGTGTTTAATCCATTGTAAAACATTTCCATCTATGTCCAGTGTTCGAAACCATGTATCGAACATTTCCTAAGTAATTCCTTGAATCACTCCCAAGCTTCATACAACGTCTCATCCTTTCATTACCAAAAAGATGTGATAAAATTCCTTAACTTGGCATTCATATTTAGTGGATTATACTATAGCAAAAACCTTTGACAAAGATCATTCCAAGATGCCACCGTCCCTGACGGCAAAGCATTCAACCATGCTCTGTCACGATCTTGTAATGAATATAGAAATAATTTAAGTCATAGGGTGGCTTCAGGAACACCCTGTTGCTTGAATGAGTCACAGACTTTCAAGAAAAGTCTTAAGTACAGTCATGGATCTCCAGTGGGCAAACCACTGAACTATCTTACCGTTTGCAGCGTCTGAAACATTACCGGTTTCAACTTGAAATGCTGAGCTTGAATGTGTGGCCTTACTATTCCTGGATTCAAATCATCCAAAATTGGCATGACATGTTCCTGAATGGGTCTTTCTCTATCATCCATCACACGAGGGATAGGAAAATCAACATCTCAACCATTCAGATGTAATGGATCTTCACTACCTGGATCATTTCCAATCTTAACCATATATTGCAATTCTCATCTCCTTTTTCTTAAGGTTCTCTCGATCTCTGGGTCAAAAGGATACTCTTTGTTAGCAAGAATGCCTCTAATCATGCACTAACAATAAACATGTAGAAATTAAAAACAAAAAAAAGTTAAATAAAACTAATGGAATTATATAAGAAAATAATAGAAGCAAATTTCACAAAATTTTCGATCCCCAACAACGGCGCCAAAAACTAGTCGCCTGTGAAAATAATATGCGGATGTGCAAGTGTACACGTCAAATCAAGTAATAACGTAGTAAGTAAGATCGTCTCCTCAGGGATCGGATAGGATTAATTCAGTTAAGCTATTACTATAAACTATATGAATTAGATTGTGGCAAAATAGAATAACAATTTGTAGAGAAATAATCTTGTATGCAATATTAAAATCAAATAACTAACTAAAAATGTTGTGGCAAAGATATAGAGACAAAGTTGAGAGGGTCTACGCTGTTGAATGGGAAGGTTGAGATTACTAAGATTCTTTCCTCATAACACAATAATGTCATGGAAAAATCTTAACCAATCTATTATTTAGATTAAATCTAAGGTAGTCTTCTTATTTCGAGAGCTAGAGTTCAAGCTACCCTACCTAAGGCTTTGCATGTCTGCAAGCCTTAAGAAGGATACCCGGCACTGTTTCTTCCTTTCCTTATATAGAGAGCAGCTCTATGTCTAGAATCTTATGATTATTTTATCGAATACTCGCTTGTATCATTTGATCACAATTCAACTCATCTAACCTTTTCAAAATTAAATCAAGTTTATGGACATACCATACATTCATCTATGTCTAGAGGCTGAATGTATACATTTTAAAATAGTGCAAATTGAATGAAATAGTAAATCTAATTAGTATAATGCCTTGGTCATTAAATGAACTAAAGATTCATCCAGTAATCCCAACTCGATGAGATTAGCTTATGAGTTGGAAATTAAAATCCAAAATGAAAGTATCAATCAACAACATATTTCCACAGTTAAAATTCATAGAAACCAATTAAGATAATGAAGGAAGAACTTTCGAAAGGTTTCACCAATCCAACCCTCAACTCTAATGCTGTAATATCTCGCGAAGCCCAGGGTTGAATGCTTCTCCTTCTTCCTTGTGCTTCTGCTCTGTTCCTTACCTACTACCCTCTTTCCTTGCGTCTCTGTGTCTGTACAACACATGTATTTTCTCATTACTACACTTCTTATCTTTGATAGATCAACTATGAATCATCTCATACATATATATCAAAATTATATGATAAATAATTATATAAAAAGATGTGTAATAAAATAAAATTTTCAGTCAAGGTTTCTATAGTTCTATTTTTGGAAAATAAATGAAAAACCAAAAACTTACATAGTTTTTTGCCACAAGGCATTCCTTGTCTCTTCGATCGCCATCGCTCCATCTTCTCCTCGTCATGGACTCCTTTTTGGAAAAGTTACATTTATGTCCTATGTTTGTTTCTGGCTCACAAAAATTTTATAAATAAAAAATAATCTTACATGGAAATGATAGTCCACAGTGTATTTCTTAAGAACTACAACCTTGGAAAAAATAATAATTATATAACACATATATATAATATTGCATTCATTCACATACATTCCCCTAAACATGTGAATAATTAAAAGAATGCCACATCTTATCAAATATTAATCAAACAAGATGAAGAGAGAGATTCAGTCTCGGTTTGCACCATTAACATAGCACAACGTAGCTGTAACAACTTGTTTTTAGTGGTGTTGAAAATAATGGTTTCGGGACCACAAATCTTACAATGAGTTCATAATTATTATTATTTAATTCATATGAGTCAAATATAGTTTATATTGAATTTTGATTTGATAAATTTTTTGATAATTAAACAAATAGTTAAGTATAAGCGGTTTGTCCTTAAAGTCAAATATAGTTTATATTGAAAGTTGAGCTTTGGTTTGAAAATTTTAACGCTTAACTCGTTAATTAAAGAAAAAAAGACTAAATCGTAAAAGATGTAAAACTTAATCGCTATTGAATTTTATGAATTAAATGATTTAGTGAGTAAATGTGAGTGGACTTAAAGGACAATTAAACCATTATTAAGTTTGGTGGGCGTTATTTGAGGTTGTTTTAATTAAAATAATGTATTTGTTAGTTAACTAAAATTATAAACATGAGTTAAAACATAAAAACATAAAACAAATTAAAGTAATGTATTTGTTAATTAATTAAAATTATAAACATTAGTTAAAACATAAAAACATTAAAAAAAAATTCTTTCTTCCACTGAAAACCAAACTTAAAACCTCCATTGTTGGAGCTTTGAATTCGATCAAGCTTAGATTATTGCATGTAAGTGATTTTTATCTGTTTCTCGTAAATTTTATGTTTTTGAGATCGTTATAGCTTAATCTACCTAACTTGGGGACTAATTCATAAAACTATTAAATGTTTAGAATTATTCCATGGATGAACTTGTGATGTTTTTAAGTTTGATGATAGATTATTAAGCTTTATAGTTAAATAAGACTATTTTGTAAAGTGATTTTAGTTAGATTTTAGTTAAAGAACTGAATTGAAAAATATTAAATTTGACATGAAATTCTTGTGAAGTTTGGTGGCATGAAGTAGGTGAAATGGTGATAGATTTGAAAGTTTTAAGTTTAGGGTAAAAATGTAAAATGTTGTTAATGGGTCAAAATGTAAATTTAAATGTTTTATGATATTGAATTGGTTAATTGAATAAAATTATTATATTTAGATAAAGAGACAAACTAGTCGGTTGATAAACGAGGGAAAGAAAAAATCGTCAGGTAGTCTTCGTTGCGTTTTGATAGCTATCGTATTTTGGTAAGTTTATAGTGTATTAATAAATATATTTTTGTACTTATTACTTGTTGTAAAATCTTGAAATTATGAGATTGTAAATGTTATGCATTGTGATTAATTTATTATAAACGAAAGCTAAGGTGAGTACGGACTAAGTGTAAACTGTTGGATATTGAGAAATATTAATAATATGATTTATGAATGAATGTAAATTATTGCAGTATATGGAATTGCTTAGGTGGAAGTGCCTTTGATTTGTTAATGTGATGAATTCAATTAAAATGCTCGTTTGAATGTAGTATACAATTAGGATAGATTGGCATGCCAACAGGGTTAGAATGCGTGCTTGTACGGGATTTACACTTCGATGCCTCTTTTTGCACTTTGGTGCCTCTGTGTGCACTTTAGTACCTCTGTATGCACTTTAGTGCCTCTGTTTGCACTTCGGTACCTTTGTATGCACTTCGGTGCCTTTGTTAGCATTTCGATGCTCTCTGGTGCGATTGGGTTACCCAAGTATTTGAGTCATGTTACTATAGTTCATCGGGCTACGAAAATTTGTGGCTAATGGTAAAATGATTTGATAGTTCCAATATTTATCTATTAGAAGGTTTATATTACGGTATGATCATGAGAGAATGTTTCATTTTAATATTGATGTAAGGAAATTTAGATATATTTATATGAATGAATTTGATTGAATCATTGAAGAGCATGAAGTACATGATGAACTAATTCAACACTAATTGTATATGTTATTGTAAATGATTGTTAGGATTAAGTAATCTAAGTGTTTTTAGTTTTCAAGTGTTTAGTTGAGGCAAGTTGAATTGAATATTAGATATGAACTTACTAAGTTACCTAAGCTTACTTTGTTTGCTCTTTTTTCTGTAGTTAACGTTTTGCGAAATTGGTTGGACGGATCAACTTCAAGAATCACACTATCATGCTTCTGTTTGGTAGTTTTTTTATTTGTTATTTCAGTTTTGTCGCATGTATATATGGTTTTGAAGTTGATGAATTTAAAGTTTTAGTTGGATTTGTAATGTGCTTAAAGTTGGTATATAATGTTAAATTTCATATTTCATGAATAACTTGTGATGAATGTGTGAAACTAATTTGGAACATTATATTGATTTTATTTTGGGAGATAATGTGGTGCCAACTAGGGAATATTGGTTAGGCACATAGGTTGAATATGAATTAGTATATTTTGGTACATTTTTTAATAGGTTAGTGCGGTGTTAAATGCATGGCTTGTGTTTGAAGGTATTTTGGGCACACACAGTTTGCCACATGGCTGTGTGTCCCACACAGTTGCATGGCACGACCATGTGGCCTCTTTGATTTTTGGTGCAGGCTCGTCCACATGGCCACAGTAAGTTACATGGCCAAGCGACACGACCGTGTGACCTTGAGTAACACGGGCATAATGAGTTACATGGTTTGGCCACACAGTCATGTTTTCGAGCCACAGGGGCTAAGCTCTGTCACATGGCTTGACCACACGACCGTGTGACCCCTGTTTTTACTTTTTACTCAAAATTTTGTAAAAGTTTCGTTTTAATCCATAATTGTTCCCAGTTTGTTGTAAATATTCTGTAAGCTCGAATTATGTCCCGTTTTAATTGAATAGCATGGAAATGATTATAAATGAATTATTTGGTTATTTTTAATGAAATTGTGAACGATGTTAAAGTTTTGTAGTTGTAATATCTTATAACTCAGACCGGGCAACCGGACCGGGTATAGGGTGTTAGACTGGTTCTGATACCAATTATTGGGAAAAAAACCCGATTTGAAATGGTTTTCTTGCACAGCGAAAAATAAAAATTTTGAGAACCGACCCGGTTTGTGATATTTATATGAATAAACCTTAAATAAATTTGTACATGTGTTTTTGGATAAGCAAATCCTTGATGTTTTCCAGCTTTCAACCAAACGATTTTCTCCGCTATTATCATACCACGAGTTGCTTCGAGTGTGGGCTCAAACCAATTAAATCAAAACACAGAACTAGAAAGAGTTTTCTTCTTGGGGTGAAAATAAAAATTCTCTCTTCTTTAATAGAAATCAGTAAAATTCTTTTTCTAAAAAACATGTTTATAAGTTTAGAATAAATTCACTATTTTTTTGGTAGAATAACAATCTCTCAAAGTTGTGTAAATAGCTTTACCGGTGCCATTTATTTATAGACAGAGAAGTTAGAACCTTACAGAGTTGTAGAGGTTTATTTTAAATAGAAAAAAAAAGCATCCTACTTAGAGTAGGAGTGGGGTGAACAACTCACCCTTGTATTTCTACTAGCGTTGCCACCCCCTTTATGTTAATTGAGGGGTTTTAGACCTCTCTCACATTGGGTCCAATTACGAGTACTTCTTGGGCCTTTTTGACCAAGTACTCTATTATATGATCCAACTCAATTTAGTTTTTCTATTTCCCAAAATAAGCTTTAATATCTACATATTAAATAATTTTCTCACTCCAATTTTACCCTAGTAAAATTTTAACGATTTTACCCCTAGTAAAATTTCGACAAAATTCGTTCAATATGTCTCAACTCAACATGTTCACTATGACCGAATGATTTATTTTCTTTTTTGGGTTTCAAAATAGTCCAAAAACATAAAATCATTATTCCATCATTTTTTAAGTAATCCTATATAGGATTACAAGTTTTCATTTTCAATTTTATTTTAATTTCCATTTTTGGAAACCTATATTCGTTTCGAAATGATTCCATTTCTCTATTTTGTAGAAAACCATAATCATTCCTGAATGTTTCCCATTTCTGTTTTTCTATTCATTTCTATTCAAACATGCAATTCATTTTTGGTTTCAACAAGCTAGCGGAGGGATCGATTGGACATATGTAGTTGAGGCTCAAATGATTTACAATTAAGTTCTGAATTTTTTCCTATTAATTATAAACTCATTTGGTCACAAAGTTATTCCACTATGTATCGTGACTGAGCTCTCCTCAACGACATACCATTACAAAAGCAACTAATCAGTGCTCATCCAATGACCTTGTCATTACTGTGTTACCCTCATAAGATATCATTGATCTCTTTGGGATAACATACGTTCTCCCAATATGATCCTATTTTACCTCATGGTAATTTTCATGAAAAGCCAATCACTATCAAATAGTGATCAAGTCATCCATCACAAAGACGGACAACCCGTGGCCATGTTTACTTTTCATAAACCATGTAATACCGATCAGAGTATATCATCTACCTATGTTTTAGGTTATGAATTCCATTGTTGTGGATGACGCTACATACTAAAGAAGTCGTACACGAAACACACCAGCTTTTTGTTCCTTATCTATTTGAACTTAGGCGTTTACTTATATCAAAATGTACGAGTCACGCATACATAGTCCGCCATCCACTCAAGATTTAGGTATGTCGCACTATGAACGTTACAAGTGAATAAACTCATAAGCGAATTCAAGATCTATTCTGCTTGGGTCCTGTCTAATGTACTGTCAGCCCAGTCAGTTACATCTATGTCTATCTTTTGGGAGTTATCCCCTCCGATGCCCATGACAAGGCATCTCCCAAATTGGACTTGATAAATGACATATTAGTTTTTTAATCGGTTTGCTCATTTCTGATTAGACTAAGGATATGTTTAGGTTCATCTACTAATACAATGTGTCTTTCTATACTACAATCTGACCACGTAATACCGCTTAATATTAGTTAAAAATTTAGACAACCAATTAGAAACATTTGCTTCTATTTTGCTTTGCGCAAAAACCATGTGAGAAAAAAATATTTTATTAAGCAATTTGTTAGAAAAAATTACAAGTGTTGTAGTACCCCGCTCGGCGTAGTCTTGTTGGTGGTTTGTATGGGCTAAAAGTTAAAGTTAAGATTTATGTTAAGGTAACATTGATTTATGTTGTATTCGTGCACCATAAGTGGCAGAATGTATGATTTATAAGTCTATTATGATTTGCTTTTGGGAAAAGTCTAAATTGTAATTTTTATGATTTGGCGTGGTCGTGGTGAGAAACCTGCCAATCAGTGTTTCTCTTGGAACGTTTGTGTGTTAAGACCTTCGTTTATGTACGCTAGTAAAGGATTATGGATTTGTGGATCTGAATATTGTCTGTTTGTGCATATATGATCTCTGTCTAGTTCTAGTTGAGTTTTAATTGGGAACCAGTTAGAAATGTACCAAATTTTTATAATTACTTTTTATGTATAATGACCTGCAATGATTATGTTGGTCATGATAGAATGAAGTTAGCTTTGCATGTTAGCCACATGTTAACCCTAAGTGAGGAAGTTGTGTGATATAAATATCAGTGAAAATCTTTGTAGTGGGGTTTTTCCTTCTATTTTTGTTTGCTCTATAACACTTTAAAATCCTGTTAAGTGGAGTTCATTAGAAAAGATGCAGTAAGTAATTGATTAGAAAGAAGGACTTGTGAATGCAACGTTAGAGATAGAATAGCTAACTTCCTTGAAATCATTTGTGAGTATCCAGATTGTGTGATTCTTCTGTGTTGTATTTTGTCTTGTGTACAACATTAAAGTGTGGATGTCATAGTTAAGGTCTAAGTAAGAACATGAACTTAAATCCTAGAAATATGTTATATGTAATTGTTTGTGTGTATGTGCATGATTATGGCATGAAACAAAAATGACTTCCTTGGGGATATGAACTTGGTACCCAGTTAAGATGGGTCACTGACTGGGCACACTAATTGCAAACTAGAATGGCAGATATGTGTGACCACTGGTAGGGTATGATAGTTGCTAACTAGATGGGGATATATGATAGGCAACTGGTAGGACATGTTAGTTGTTAACTAGTTTGGTGGCCACTGGTAGGCTATGTTAGTTACTAACTAGTTGGTGTGAGTGTTAGGTTTTAGTAGAGCATGCTAGTTGCTAACCAACCTAACATTATGGGAGTTGCCTAAGGTAGGACATGTTAGTTGTTAACCTTGGTAAAGAACCCTAAACTCACAGGAACACATAGGTGTTTAAAATGACATAATATAAAAGATCTGTTTTGATAAGTGAAATCTAAGGTTCAACCCAATGAAGGTTATGAAAGAGTAAGTTAATATCTCTTTGTATTTGTTATATGATATGTATTGAAAAGAATAAGCTAATATGATACTGTGTATGTTTTTGTGATACATATATTGGTTGAAATGAAAAGAAAGATTAATGACTAAGAGGGTATGTTATGATTCCTATTGATACATTGAGATCGTAATGTATTCGTAAAGAATTGATGATTGATATATTGAATCTACCCTAGTAAGTTTTGAAAGCAACTTTGAGTCCGCCAAAGGAGAGGTTGTGATACAAAGGTACTTGTGAGAAAATACTATAATGACGGAGAAGCATTTAATCTGTTAAGGCTATAGTGATAAGTGGAGGAAAGGATAAAAGTGTATGACCAATCTTATGAAAGAAGGTATGCTCCATATATTTGAGTACGTCTGAAAGGGGGTATAAGCCAAGGTTAAGTGTTCACCCATATGTCTCGGCGTATAAAGTCTAATGTATTAGTATGTGTTATGAACTTTCAATGTATCTGTTCTTATTTAAGTGTTGAGTTTTCCTTGCTAGAACTCATTAAGTTCTTTTGAACTTACCCCCTTTTCTTTCCCTTCTTTCAGGTGATCTTGAGTTGTAAGCTTGTAGAAGGGAACTAAGCCAGAAGAAGCAATCTGTGTAGTGAGCTTTGTCTATTTTTGTTTTGTAACATGCATATGTTTTGGGGGTAGCATGTAACTCTGTTTTGAAAATGAATCTATAATAAATAGCCTTCTTATTCAGCTACAGTTTTTATAAGAATGTTAATCCTTGAGGGATTTGTCAAAGTTTGTTAAGTTCTAATTTACGAAATGATTTCTACTCGTATACGCCAAATTGTTTTATAAGTAATCAAGAAACTGTTATATAAGTAATCATTACTTCTAGTATTGTATTTCATGAAGAGTTTTCACTTAAAAGATTTAAATATATTTACTTTTATTCTATGGCGTATACTATTAAATAAACTTGTGTTTTGAAGAAGTTTTTTGAGCCTTTGCCTAGATAAGTTTATATGTATAGCAATTGAACTGAATATTTAATTATGCATATGTTTGTTTTCTACCTAAGTAACACTTCAATTGACGTTCGGGGATTGGGGTGTTATAAGTGTTTGTTGACGAATAAACTACACTTAGGGCACCAAATCCAACATATTGATATTGTATGATACCAAATCACGAATCTGTTTGTTATGCAAAACAAGGGTGTCAATATTTATTTTCTAGTATCGATATTTAATGAAAAGTATTGATACTCATATAAATATCGATACCATTTTTGACATTCTATTTATTTTAAAACTATTCATATGGCCAAGTATCGATAACAAATGCCAAAATATCGATACTTGAGCTCAGAAATGGTAAAATTCTATCTTTAGAATGTCTATTTCATGCCAAAATCACCTAGACTCAAATGGTACTCCTCAAATACAATTATAGACATTAAAATCATCAACTAAGGACATACCTAATCATATCCAACAAAATCACATACTTACCATTTCATATCTATCCAAAATTATAAACTAACTTACATGTTAAACCATTTAAATATTATGTACCATACCAAAAATATCACTTTAACAACCATCCTAAGTACCTAACCAATACGCCACAATTGGTACCTTAATCAACAATTTAAAAACCAACCAAAAGAGCACATACATACTGTAATACCCAAATTTTACCCGGCCCGAACCCGAATATAAAAACTAAATAAATAAATAAATTAAATAAAAGTCAACTTTCGAAGTCCAATATTACAGACCTAAATAAATCAAAATTACTTTAGCCCAAGCCCAATACAATACAAAACCCACTAGCCTAAATCGCGTTACCCAACACCAAGCCCAAACCTGAGCCCAAAATACTCTAACCCAGTTAACATGGCCCGATTCAAAATGAAACCCTAGCCTTCAAAAGCATTCAACTCCAACCGCTAGGTTCGTTCGTGCGTGTGCCAACAATCTCTGACAACTCCACGCGCGTCTTCTCCTGGCCTCGCACCTGCAACAACCCGCAACAAAGACACAGCAGCAAAAGAAATAACAGAAAAGGGGTAACAGAGGGGATTTGGGAGGATTTCTTTTTATTTATTTTTATTTTTCTATAATTCTGGCTATAAAAAGGCCATTCGAATAGTGTAAACTACTTACGCATTCAGAGAAATTGAATACAAAAAATCAAAGAGAATATTGAGAGAGAAAAAAACAAAAAGCAGCAATTCGAAGGTGATTTCAGTTTTATTTATTTATTTATTTTCTTTTCTTTTTTTCATTTTTCATGTGCGAAAACGAAAGAAAAGATGAATAAAAGAAGAATGCATTTACTTGGTGGTCGACTTGCCTTCTACTCCGTCGCAATCGGAGCTGGATGGAGGTTAAAGGCATGAAACGGTGCAGGAATGAGAGGAAATTGATTAGGTTTTTTGTTTCAAATGGCAAATGGGGTTTAGTTTAGGGTTTTTTTTATTATTTATGCTAACTTTTGAAACGGCGCCGTTGAAGTTTGCATCAGTAGCTACCAAACGTATCGTTTTGGTGGCCATGACTCGCGCTTGAACCCGACCCAGACGAGGCCAGATCCGCGCGTTTTTGGATCGAAGGGAAATTTGCGCAATGAGCCCCTCCGCATTATTTTTCGTTTCAAATCATTTTTTCCTCGATTTTTTATTATTACCTCATATTTGGTTCTAATTCCAATTAGATCCATGTTTGAACGGCGTCGTTCTCATTGATTGAGTTTGAAAGCCTGAATTTGTACGTCTAATTGCAGCAATAGTCCCTCTGGTGTGCAATGGTTCTCAATTTGGTCGTCTTCGTATTTATTTCAAAGTTGACCCTGATATTTTGTTTTATTTTTGGAATTGTCCTTGTTTTTTACTTTTTTTATTTTAATTATACTACTATTATTATTATTACTATTACTACTATTAGTATAGGTGTTATTATCGTATTAGTTTGTATATTTATTTAATTTTTTACATTATTTTATTTTATTATGTATTTTCTTATTCTTTTATCATGTATTATTATTATCTAAGTACATAATGCATTATGTTAAATATTCTTTATAACTAATTTGTACACATTTTTATAATTTTATTTTACAATATATTCGTAAATTCCATTTTATATATTTCTAACTTTATTTATACAATAATATTTTCATAATTCCATTTCATGTATATATACAATTTATATTAAATTATTTTTATTATACACATGTACATACATAATATGCTATTAATTTCAAATTATTATTATTATTATTATTTACCTATTTTCTATATATATTTCATTTCTTTTAAAGTCTTAATTTTATTTTACTCATTCCAACCTTTTACATACTATTTTATATTATTATGAAGTTTTTCACTCCTATGTATTATTTATTTTAAATTAATATATGTATATTATTTTATATATCTTAATTTCCTTTTGAATAATATTTGCTTCAAAATTCATCTAAATAATATTATTTATGTAGTGTTTGTCTTATTAAATTTATTTTGAATCTATCACAAACTCATATATATGGTTTATTTTAACACTTTTGTACATATAATTTATTGATCATAATTTATCCTCATGTTTTCTTTTTATTTTAGTATATCGTTTAAAATTGATTATTAATTCTTTTGAGTTTTGAATATTGATATTGATATTTGTATAATATGAATAAAACTATTGTTGCTATTCTTATTTATATTTATCTATTGCTCATTTATTATTCTTTTAAGTGTGTATTTGGATTACCAACTTTCTTCTTCTTTTTTTTACATTATACATCACCATTCAATCATATTACATTTGTTTTAAAAAATTTATGTTTCATTAAAGCATTAAAATCATTTTATTCTGTAGATTTTCAAAATAGTCGGTATTCGCGATTCTCGAGAGGATCGTGCCCTAACTTACTGGGCTTCGATTCTTTTCAATGAATTTAGATAGCCAAGTATTTATTTGTAATAAAACCATACAAATTCAAAATAATTTTTTTTTTGGGATTTCAAAATGTTGAATCCTAACTCACTGGATATGACATTTTATTACCTCGAATTAAGGATTTTTAAAATAAAGGCAATATTCGGTGTTTAGGAATTTCGGGAGATTGAATCCTAACGTACTGGGTTTAAATTTTCGTTTGACCCGAATAACCAGATATCCTTCTCAAAATGCACAAGTTTCAAAAGTTAAAAGATAAACTTAATTTTAAGGATTTAAAATGTTGCACTCTAGCTCATTGAATGTGACAATTTATTTCTTTGAAATAAGTGAATCTTATCACCTAATTCGTTTTATTCAAAATTTATTTTTAAAGGATCGTATTTTAAAATCTTTTCAAATTTTCAGCACTAAGACATTAAACAATCAATTCGGTACCAATTTTTTGGGCGTAGCGAGGGTGCTAACACTTTCTTGTGGGTAACTGACTCCCGAACCTGTTTTCTCAAAATTCGAAGACCGAAATTGTTATTTTAATAAATCAATATGTTTTATTAAAATCTCAAGGTGACCCGATCACACCTCGAAAAAGGATTGGTGGCGATTCCCATTTTCATTTTCAAAGTCGATCCTCATTTTTCAAATACAAAAAAAATGGTTTCGACAGCTTGGCGACTCCACTGGGGACATTTAGAGAGCCAAGCCGTAAAATTGATTGTTTTCTATCTTGTTGTCGAAAATTGAAAATTTGATTTGAAAAATTACGATCCTCTCTTTGCACTTGTTTGTATGATTACTGTAAATCGAGTTTTATATCTTGGCATCATATTGCATAAAGACTATTTAGTCTTACCCTTTTAAGTGGGAGTGAGAAGCTACTCCTTCGTGAGGTTTTCACCTCCGTGCAGGATAGTGGATCACTTTCGGGATACATCCGTACCTATGTCTTCGTGAGATTTTCATCTCCGTGCAGCCATAGGGAAATGTATTCCCCTAAACCGAACTCGGTTTGTATGAACCTATAATGGGTGAGGATCGAGGAATCTGCTGGTTCAGGTACCTTGACTTTAGAGCCAAACCGTATATAGAAGACCTTAGGAACCCATCCTAGGTAGAGCCACTCCGAACCCTTAGTGCTTACCCGGCTAGGATTCTTTTTGTTTGCTTTTGTTTTGTACTAACCCGTTTTGTTTTGTTTTGATTATGATTGCATTGCATTTGCATCTTAGAAAAGAGATGTTGATTCAAGTTCGATTACTAACTTGGAAAGCTTGTCGTGGAATACAAATTTATTGATAAAGTGGAAAATAATACGGCTGCCTGAATATATTTTGAGAAACACAAGAAGGGTGATGGAAGAGTTCGTGACTTTACTTCGTGGCCCGAGGATTCAAGATGATTGTCCAAGAGCCTTCGACGTTTCAATTCCTTTAAAGAAGATGATAAGCAGTACGAGGATAGGAAAACGATGGATCGTGACCAAGATCAAGAAAAGGGAGTTAGCAGTGGAATCTATTGGAAATTTGCGGGATTTATCTTAAACATACGAATAAAGGAAAAGATCGAAGTTGTCTCTTGGAATATAAGGGCGAGGCCGTACATGCATCTGCTTTATGTAAAGAAATTTGCCTTCTCTTCTCTCATTAGCATTTTCTCTATGTTCCATTTCCCTTTTCCTTCCCTTGCATAGTCCCCCATTTCCCTCTCATCCTTTTAGCCAACAAAGGCTTTGCCAAAAGCATTCTTTGGCCAACCACCGTAGGAACTCCTTAGCAAAAGAAGCATTGAGTAGAACGGAGGAGCAAATCAGTCAGAATAGATCCGAAAGGCTGTTGAGCTGAATAGAGTTTACTCTTTCCTCTTGTTATTTATTTTAATTATGTTTGCTTTGAGTTTATTGTTTTTGACATCAAAAATGATATTTTAAATCCTATTTGCTAGGATGATTATGTTAATTCAATAATATCTATTTTATATATGTTTAATATGTTTAAGCCTCAGTCAATCATGTTTTCAATTAATATCATGATGCATTTCATTCATATGTGATTGGGTGCACTCAGGTTAGCTGAGCAATCCTAACTGGAAGACGAATAGTAGACACATAATTGAAAACTACAATGCTCAATTTAGATCCTTAAACCCGACTAGGTTGAGGTTCGTAATATCTTTACTTAGCTCTATTATCTTGCACAATTTTTCGGTTTACATAATTAAACTATTACAAACGTAAATGTCCCTGTGACCTTACATAAATGCTAAGAAACCCTTAGTTAATATGATCAGTAAAATGCATATTTAACTAAGTAAAAGACTCCAAAAGGACTTAATTTGGTTTCCAAACTCATGAAAGATCGAGTTGTAGTGGAAGTATTCCTGAACATTGTTAAGCGTGATAAAGTAAATTAAATTGATTAATATAATTATCCTAGCCCATTTAATGTTAATAGTTTTTGTTGCTAAAGCCATTCATTCATACATTTAGGTAAATTGCATCTAGATTAGAATTGCATAGGGATCAATCTTTGCATCTAGTTAATTTTACTTAGTTTAATCATCACCATCCAAATTATTGAATTTTTACATAAAATTGTGAAGTTATAATTGTACAAATATTTGGTTAAGCTTATACAGTCCCTGTGGAGACGATAACTCATTTTACTTACTTATTACTTGAATGACTGTGTACACTTGCACAAACCGCGTTACAGCTAATTATCAACAATTTTATCTTTTCCTTTCTTTTTCGAGGGATCTGGGTTGATGTTACCAAATTAAAAGCCAAAGATGAAAACCCTTGATGGCCGAACTTTCATTCTTCTTGCTCTAGCTTTCGTGAGTATGGGAGAGTAAAGAGATTTTGATTTCTCTTTCATTCCACTCAAATGTTCTATTTATGTTATTTTGTTATAAATTTTCATTATATTGTTAAAATTTTATAACATTATACCGACCATAAAAACACTAGGGTATATTTGATATTTAAGACCCTCACATTAAATTCTAATTGTAAATTTCCTTAATAATTGAACTTTTGAAACATTTACAATTTAGTCCCTGTACTCTAAATAAGTACTAATTCAACGAAATTACCTAACTGAAATTCATTTCAGTTCTAATATATCTCTGTAATTACTTAATAAAAATATTTACGAGTACGATTTATGGAATCGGGGTTCTAAAACAACATTTTTCAACACCACTAACTTTTGGGTCGTTACATGGGAGAATGATGAATTTCTAGACTAATAACTGGTCTCGACTGGGAGCAATTAAGGACATCTTGCAGGGTCCACTTCTGAGAGATGAAAGCCAGTGGACTTTCAATCAAGTTAGAGAGAGGTGGGAAGTATTAGGGCTTCAATGCATTTCAACCCAGCTACCTCCAGATTTTCTTGAGGCTTTTTGTAACACCCTATACCTAACCTGATTGACAGATCTTGGTATCGAATGTCAGTCACAATCCGAATATATTAACAAATATTTTTCTAATTTTACTACGCACTCAGACAACCCAACTTTTACAACAACTAACTACAGCTAAGACTCATTTCATTTAAAATAAATTATAACAACTTTGGTACCTTAAGTAAACATGACTGTTATTTACTAGATTTAAATTAATGATCAAATTACAGAAGCAATGAATGTAGACACTGAGGTGTGGCCTCTAAGAGTGCCCCTCTATATACATAAGTCAGCTATCAAGCCCAACTCTTAACTCTGGTGGAGACTGACTTGATCCCTCCACTTGATTTCCAAATCTTTATTTACCTTGTATCCAAGAAAAAATTTTTATAAGTTCAAAGGAACCTAGTGGGGTTTATTCATACAAATTTATAAAAGACTATTTAATTTCTAAGCACAAAAGGTTCTGTGCATAAAGTTAAACTCATTGGATTTTGTAGGGGAATCTGCGAACTTAGTTGGCGTAGCCAATGTGATAGGGGGTTGCGCGTGGACCAAGATTGAGTTGCCAAGTCATGAGAAAACTCCTACGAGGCTTTAAACGAACAGATCTGAAATGAAACAGAAATTAAAAAGATTAGAACCTTGAATTTCCAAATCTGGAATAAAAATCCCCAAATCAGCAAAGAATCAAATTGAGAATAGGAATAAGTGTTAATAAAGGTTCTTGGGGAATCAAGAACATGTAATTGAACCCAAAGAATACTCCAATCTACCGAATCTGAAAAGAAAGACACAAACAGCAAGTTAAATTTCCCCAAAATTCCAGCAATCAAAACAACCCAAATCTGAAAAGAAGAAATCGGCAAGAACAAGGAATTTAGGGATTTTGAACAAATTTTGCTGCCAAGAACAAAAGGGGCGATCTGATCTTTAGTAATGAAGAGGGTGAATCAGATTTGGAATGCTTTGGAACGCCTGAAATGCAACAAGAACAGCAAACAAAGTGATTAAATAAAATCGACACAAGCAGAATTTAAAAGAAAAAATTAACAGCAAGAAATTAAAAGATAAGTCCTAAGAAGCCTTGAAATCCTAAAAGATTTCACAACTCCCTTCAAAAGGCTCTAATCTCCCCTCCAAAGAATATCAATGGTAAGAAGAAGGCTGAAGATGGCTCCCACAATCAAAAGATTGTTAAAACAACTTCTAAAGAAAACTCAAGAGAGAATACTTGGAGAAAAACTCAAGGAGAATTCTGCACTTAAACAAATCTAAAATTTTTAATATAATTCAAAGTAGTAAATACAAGGGTGGCCAGCCATGCCTTTAAATAGGCCTTAGACTACTCCTAATCTTATTAGAAAACTTAAAAGTTAAACCTAATTAATAAAAATAATAGGCAAATTCGGCCATGCACTTAAATGGACTGTTTGGGCCGAATGTTAACATGTGACATTCCTAAAGCCTAAAATTTAAATTAACAATTAAAATGTTTACAAATTAGGCCCTTTGACAATTTGGCCTGATTTTCAACTAAATATGGGTGTATTTCTTGATTGGGCTTGGAATATTCTTATTGGGCCTTGCCTTCAAGAACTTGGGCTTGTGATCCATCTTTTACCGAAATTGAGTCGTTGATGCTCGTGACGGAGATCCAATGCGCTTTGGCTGCAAGATTCGGTTTCTTGGACCAAGATTTCCAAGATTTGAAATCTCGATTCTTGAAATCACTCCAAACAGCAAAATTGGGCCAAGATTCGATTTCTTGATTTTCTTGAAAACAAGAAAGTGAATCTTGATTTTATCGTTCTTTTGTGTACGCATCTAAGGCCTTGCTAACGAACTCCTGAATGGTCTCATTTATTTTGGAACGCATTTGTCGGGCCTTTGATCTCATTATTGGGCCTTGTGGTAATTTGAGCCCATCACGTTCTTGAACTTGGGTTGGGCCTTTGTGACTCGTATCCTTCCCCTCTTCCTCAAAAAGATTCGTCATCGAATCTGTAAAATCAAATGGGGACAAGTCAGCCACATTAAAAGTAGAACTTAAATTGCACTCACCAGGTAGATCAATTTTATAGGCATTATCGTTGATCCGTTCGAGTACTTGGAAAGGCCCATCGCCCCTTGGGTCCAACTCGGTCTTTCGTTTTGTAGGAAATCGTTCTTTCCTCATATGGACCGAAATCCAATCTTCGGGTTCTAGGACAACCCATTTACGCCCCTTGTTTGCTTTGTTGGTGTTGGAATCATTTGTTTTGGCTATTTGTTGCTTAGCCTTCTCATGTAAGGATTTCACTAACTCAGCTTTCTGTTCGCCATCTAAATTAACAATGTGTTCAAGTGGTAATGGCACAAGATCAAGTACTGTTAATGGGTTAAAACCATAAACAAGTTCAAATGGAGAATAACCAGTTGTAGAATAAATAGATCTATTATATGCAAATTCAACAAACGATAGGCATTCTTCCCAATTTCTAATGTTATTTCCCACAACAGATCGTAATAAAGTCCCTAAGATCCGATTAACTACTTCAGTTTGGCCATCAGTTTGGGGTGACATGTAGTAGAATAAAGTAATTTAGTACCAAGCTTACCCCACAATACCTTCCAAAAGTGGCTAAGGAGTTTGACATCTCTGTCAGAAACAATTGTTTTAGGGATGCCATGAAGTCTTACCACCTCTTTAAAGAATAAGTCTGCCACATGTGTAGCATCATCTGTTTTGTGACAAAGAATAAAATGTGCCATGTTTGAAAACCTGTCAACAACAACAAATATACTATCTCTTCCTTTCTTAGTTCGAGGCAAGCCTAAAATAAAATCCATGGATAAATCTACCCAATGTGAAGTAGGAATCGGTAAAGGAGTGTAAAGGCCATGAGGCATTACCTTAGATTTTGCTTGTTTGCATGTAATGCACTAGGAACATACCTTTTCGACATCCTTCTTCATATGTGGCCAATGGAAGTGTTCTTGCAGTATGTCTAGTGTTTTGGCCACTCCAAAATGTCCCATTAAACCCCCACCATGGGCCTCATGAATCAATAAGTCTCTCATGGAACACTTTGGTATGCATAACCTGTTTATACGAAAAAGAAAGCCATCTACAAGATAAAACTTTTCAAAAGTAGTATGTCCACAATTCTTATAGATATGGCCGAAATCAACATCATCATCATATAGCTCCTTAATATGTTCAAACCTAAGACTTTAGCATTCAATGTAGTTATTAAAGCATATCGTCGAGACAAAGCATCCGCAACTACATTATCTTTACCTGTTTTATATTGTACCACATAAGGGAATGTTTCAATGAATTCTACCCATCGGGCATGCCATTTACTCAACTTACCTTGTCCCTTTAACCATTTAAGGGATTCATGATCTGTATGTATGACAAACTCATTAGGTAGCAAATAATGTTGCCATACTTGAAGTGCACGAACCAATGCCAATAGGTCTTTGTCATAAGTCGAGTAGTTTAATTGTGCACCATTCAATTTCTCACTAAAATAAGCAATAGGTTGCTTATCTTGCATTAAAACGGTGCCAATTCCAATTCCTGAAGCATCACACTCAAGTTCAAAAGTTTTAGAAAAATCAGGTAATTTAAGAAGAGGAGCAAAACATAACTTAGCTTTTAAGGTCTGAAAAGCTTTTTCTTGGGTTTCACCCCATTTGAAACCCACTGATTTCTTTATAACCTCTATCAATGGGGCAGCAATAGTAGATAAATCTTTCACAAATTGTCTATAAAAACTAGCTAAACCATGGAAAGATCTCCCCTCAGTTATCGATTTAGGAGTCGGCCACTCCTTGATTTCCTTGACTTTGTCCTCATCGACATGAATACCTTGCGCACTAACTATGAAACCTAAGAATATTAGTTTATCATAACAGAATGTGCATTTATCAAGGTTGGCAAATAAATTTTCAGCTCACAGAATATCCAAAACGATTCTAACATGGAAAACATGATCATCTAATGACTTGGAGTAAATTAAAATATCATCAAAGTAAACTACTACAAATTTACCCAAGTGAAGCCTTAAAACATGATTCATTAATCTCATAAATGTACTAGGTGCATTAGTAAGGCCGAAAGGCATAACTAACCATTCATACAATCCAAATTTTGTTTTAAAGGCTGTTTTCCATTCATCCCCTCCCCTCATTCGAATTTGATGATAACCGCTTTTTAAATCAATTTTAGTAAATATAACTGAACCATGTAATTCATCAAGCATATCATCAAGTCTAGGAATTGGGTGTCGATACTTTACCGTTATTTGTTGATTGGATGGCAATCAACACACATTCGACACGTACCATCTTTCTTTGGTACCAATAAGACAGGAACGGCACAAGGACTTAGGCTCTCACGAATGTACCCTTTTTCTAGTAACCCCTCAACTTGCCTTTGCAATTCCTTTGTCTCCTCGGGATTGCATCTATAGGCTGGTCGATTTGGGATTGAAGCTCCGG
Organism: Gossypium raimondii; assembly: GCF_025698545.1. Taxonomy (NCBI): domain Eukaryota; kingdom Viridiplantae; phylum Streptophyta; class Magnoliopsida; order Malvales; family Malvaceae; genus Gossypium; species Gossypium raimondii. The sequence continues at coordinate 12,672,670 of NC_068571.1, forward strand.
GTACTAAGTTAATTTGATGTTCTATCCCTCGTAAATGTGGTAAACCTTTAGGGGTCTCACTAAAAACATCCTCATAATCCTGCAAAAGAAACTGAAACACACTAGGCAAATTTTCGTTAATGTTAGATAAAGATAAATAATTTTGCCTAAACCTCACAAGGATACAAGGCTGTTTATTGAGTAGGGCTCTCCTCACATCTTTTTTTGTTGCCAAAAAAATTTACCGCTCATTTTACCACTTGTGGATTCACTCACCTTTGGGCTTTTTAAATTTTGACTTTTTCCACTATTAGCCTCTTTTCTCTCTGTCTTTTGTACTTGCGCTTTCTCCCTTACCCCCTCACAAATTTTCATCATTTTCAATTGATATTTATATACATCAGTAGGATTTAAAGGAGAAAAAGTGAATTTTCTACCTTTAAACACAAGGGAGTATCGATTAAGTTTACCTTGGTGTGTAACATCACGATCAAATTGCCAAGGCCGTCTAAGGAGCAAGTGTGCCGCATGCATTGGGACTACATCACACCATACTTCATCCTCATAATTCCCGAGCTTAAAAGTGACCAAGGACTGTTTCGTAACTTTAACTTTGGAACATTCATTAAGCCACTGAAGGTGATATGGCTTAGGGTGTTTGGTACAAGGCAACTTTAAAGAATCCACCAAATAGCTACTCACTACATTCGAGCAACTCCCACTATCAATAATGAGTGAACATAAGTTACCTTTAATAAAACACCGAGAATGAAAAATATTGGTCCTTTGGTTATCATCATCTTTCGTCTGAATGTTAAAGGTTCGGAGAACTACAAGGCATTGAAAATCAGCAAAGTCCCCTTCTTTTGGTGGTTCGACCAACTCTTCATCATTATCACTGTCATCCACAAGTTCTGGCATGTCTGGATCTGTTTTATCAGAGTCAGAAGTGTACTCACCATTATCTTTCATAAGAAGTAATCTCGTGTTAGGGCATTCCCTACTGTAATGACCATGCCCTTTGCACTTAAAGCATTCAATCTCACGAGTCCTCTTCACACTCGAATCACCGAAATTGGGCTGCTTAGAAGGTGTTTGCGTTTTAACAGGAGCCTCTTTTTTCCAATCTGATTGCTTACTCCCATTACTCAAAGAAGACTTATTAGTAACAAAAGGTGATTTTGAACTCTTAAAATCAGAATTGGAATTGTTACCTCGGTAATATTGTGAAGTAGAGAAGGAACCAAACCTTTGTTCCTTTAGTTGTTGCTCGATCTCAACAGCTTTATGAACTGCTTCTTCCAAATCAATGTAAGTTTGGAGCCTCAATGTATTAGCTATTGGCCTGTTCAAACCATCAATAAATCGAACCACAGTTGTTTCCTCATCCTCCTCCACATTAGCTCTCTGAACGAGCATCTCCATCTCCTTAAAATATTCATCCACCATCCTACTACCTTGAACAAGTCTTCTCAGCTTTGTTTTAATTTCTATATAGTAGTGAGGTGGAATAAACCTTTTACGCATAATCTGTTTCAACTCATCCCATGTTGAAATCTCACCTTCATAATTCCGATGACGATTTACCCCAAGTTGAGTCCACCAACTTAATGCATAATCTGAAAATTCCAGCGTTGCTAATGCTACCTTTTCATCATCCGGACATTTATAGTACCGAAACATAAGTTCAATCTTAGATTCCCATTCACAATAAGCTTCTGGATCATTCTTACCATGAAATTGGGGAATTGTGAACTTCGGTTTTGCCAAAGAAGGTTGTCCACGATCATGAAAATCAAAATCAGTTCTAGTGACACATCGAGGACCGCGCCTATGAGCAGGAAGCTGGTTATCCATATCTTCTTTAATTGGATTTCGATATTGAGACTCTTGATTCAATCGCACCTCATTGATGGTAGCAGTCAAAGCTCAAAGTGTAGCAGCCTGTTCGTCCAACTGTTGTTGGAATTTTTTAAATGTTTCATCATTATTATCACCTTTAGACATTTTCCAAAAACCTGCAAAAAATAAACACTCAACACTCAAAAATAAAAGTTAGCAAACCTCACTGTTAATCACTCAAAAAGAAAAATTAAATTCTCAATGAGGTAGAATTCAGTCTTGTGAGTTCTTTAGTAGAGTTTATATCAACCAATTAGAGAGTGTATGAGCCGAACTACCAAAGAATCCTAATTTGCACTAGGATGCCAAAAACTAACGAGACAACAATTGATTCGTGTTGCACCGATGAAGAATTGTGCACACGTTTAACTCCTACTAACACAAGAAACAATAAGGTGTTAGATATTGTAAAGGGAGAATAAAAGCAAACAAATGAAAACCTACAGCTAAGAATCAATAAAAATTGCTGAAATCGAAAAACCCGAAAAACTGCGGAGTAACTTGACAACTTCGTTCAAGGTGTTCCTGATCTCCAAAAATCACGAAATTAAATATGAAATGTCCTTAAATATTTAATTTTTGATATGGAAATTTTGGGCACCAAACTCAACCCGCTGAATCTTTTTTTTAATTTTTATTGGATTTCATCTTTTTCAATTTTTTTTACTTTTTCGACTGAATTTTTTGCAGGAAATATTTTTTTATATTCAACCACAGTGCCACAAATATGTATCTAAAATTTTAGATCAATTGGACAATTTTTACTCACTCAAATGAATTTTTTTCGAAAAAAATTTCTAGGTAAAACTGCTGTTTGTAGTTTAAAAAATAGAGATCAGTTTAGAAATCAACCAAGAACACTCAAAACGCCCAAAATCTGATACCAAATGATAGGGGGTTACGTGCAGACCAAGATCGAGTTGCCAAGTCACGAGAAAACTCCTACAAGGCTCTAAACGAACAGATCTGAAACGAAACAGAAATTATAAAGATTAGAACTTTGAATTTCCAGATCTGGAATAAAAATCCCCAAATCAGCAAAGAATCAAATTGAGAATAGGAATAAGTGTTAATAAAGGTTCTTGGGGAATTAAGAACATGTAATTGAACCCAAAGAATACTCCAATCTACCGAATCTGAAAAGAAAGACACAAACAGCAAGTTAAATTTCCCCAAAATTCCAGCAATCAAAACAAACCAAATCTGAAAAGAAGAAATCGGCAAGAACAAGGAATTTAGGGATTTTGAACGAATTTTGCTGCTAAGAACAAAAGGGGCGATCCGATCTTTAGTAAAGAAGAGGGTGAATCAGATTTGGAATGCTTTGGAACGCCTGAAACGCAACAAGAACAGCAAACAAAGTGATTAAATAAAATTGACACAAGCAGAATTTAAAAGAAAAAATTGACAGCAAGAAATTAAAAGATAAGTCCTAAGAAGCCTTGAAATCTCGAAAGATTTCATAACTCCCTTCAAACGGCTCTAATCTCCCCTCCAAAGAATATCAATGGCAAGAAGAAGGCTGAAGATGGCTCCCACAATCAAAAGATTGTTAAAACAACTTCTAAAGAAAACTCAAGAGAGAATTCTTGGAGAAAAACTCAAGGAGAATTCTGCACTTAAACAAATCTGAAATTTTTAATATAATTCTAAGTAGTAAATACAAGGGTGGCCGGCCATGCCTTTAAATAGGCCTTAGACTAATCCTAATCTTATTAGAAAACTTAAAAATTAAACCTAATTAATAAAAATAATAGGCAAATTCGGCCATGCACTTAAATGGACTGTTTTGGGCCGAATTTTAACATGTAACATTCCTAAAGCCTAAAATTTAAATTAACAATTAAAATGTTTACAAATTGGGCCCTTTGACAATTTGGCCTGATTTTCAACTAAATATGGGTGTATTTCTTGATTGGGCTTGGAATATTCTTATTGGGCCTTGCCTTCAAGAACTTGGGCTTGTGATCCATCTTTTACCGAAATTGAGTCGTTGATGCTCGTGACGGAGATCCAATGCGCTTTTGCTGAAAGATTCGGTTTCTTGGACCAAGATTTCCAAGATTTGAAATCTTGATTTTCTTGATTCTTGAAATCACTCCAAACAGCAAAATTGGGCCAAGATTCGGTTTCTTGATTTTCTTGAAAACAAAAAAGTGAATCTTGATTTTCTCGTTCTTTTGTGTACGCATCTAAGGCCTTGCTAACGAACTCTTGAATGGTCCCATTTAGTTTGGAACGCTTTTGTCGGGCCTTTGATCTTGTTATTGGGCCTTGTGGTAATTTGAGCCTATCACGTTCTTGAACTTGGGTTGGGCCTTTGTGACTCGTATCACAATGCTTCCATTACTTTGAGCGGAATGTTGGCGGTATAAACCTCGGTTTGGTCATAACCATGTTCTATCTAGATAAATTCTCATAAGGGTCTTACCCCTACTATGCCTTGTTTCCTCTTTTATTGTACCCTTCCTGATATGCTTCAATATTGCCCCATATTTTTCATTGTGGCAGACGACAACTATTGGTGGTTGTTCAATTAATTGCCTTGACTGCAGGTCTTTAACTTAATCGTCATAGTGCTTCACTGAATAACACCCTCTTTTCCTTTGTGGACTCATGCTCCCACTATAACCCCATAATACTTATTCTTTTAGTCCATTCCTTTAAGATACTCTAATAGACAAGTAGTTCCTAATGTACTATCTTTTACTCAAGTGTCCCTTGACAGTTTCCACCCCTTATAGACCTACAAGATCTTTCCAGTTCTTCATGGCCCTGATGGACTTTCGCTTCTTACTTTTTTCATGGCAGAATTTATTGGTCATTCAGCCTTGAGCTGACAATTTCTCCAATGAATACCCTTTTCATCTACTCATTCTTTCAACTACCTCTTTTTCGATTTCCAAATTAATATTGTATCCTATTATAGCCTATTCTATATCTGCTTAATGATGTGAGATCTGCGACTTCTCTAGCAGACTCTTATTAGTAGACATCACGTTTACCATCTTGTCTAAGGAATCTCTCCCTCTTTTCACCCATATCTTGGTTGAGACGCTTCCTTGGCTCTACTCATCATTATCTTTGGAGAATTTCCGTGTTATCTCTTTAGTCATGTTCCCAAACGCGCCAAGTCCATTCTGACTTGTGACTTGTCATGCAAGTCACACCGCGACTTCTTTCGTATCCCTTGGCAAGTGTCCTAGTTTACTGATCTATGGACTTCACATGTTGTCACAACCAAACTATGGTCTTACACATGTAACCCCATGTTTAATGTCCTGGTGGACTACCCCATGTTTACTATCCCGGTGGGCTCCCCATGTTCCCATAGCCAAGCTAAGGTCTTACACATGTATCCCCATGTTTAATATCCTGACAGACTACCCCGTGTTTGCTGTCTTGATGGACTCCTTATATTGCCATAGTTGAGATAAGGTCTTACACATGTAACCCCATGTTTAACGTCATGGTAGACTACCTCGTGTTTACTGTCTCGGCAAACTCCCCATGTGTCATAGCCAAGATAAAGTCTTACACATGTAACCTCTTTTGAGGTGTCTCCTCAAAAGACCTTACCATCGTCGCGGTGTCGCTCCATAGAGTCGATACATCATTGTTACGGTATCACTCTAGTGAGTTAGTCGATAACATTCCACGACGCATCCAAACTCCTTTAACAATCCACCCATTCCTCCATTCCGCCACTTATTTCTAACTTCATCTACCTGTCAAGGTAAAATTCCTCCATACTCCACACAGAATATTAATTAGTATTTTCATACATTTTGTTTCGCTAAATATTATCATAACCAGTACGCCATTCATCTATTTGTCAAGTAACAACCAGTATAATTCAGCAACTAAAATTGCAAGAGTACACACTCTCAATATTATTCATACACCAATTACTCATTTTCCATAACCATACACAACCATGATTCTTGTCATGACTCAGAACAGGCGTGAATATAGTTTAGGAAAATGACATAACATCATCAATCACCCAAAAGTGGAGTACAGAAACTCACCTTAAATCTTTTCTCCTTGTCAGCTTAGTTTGTCTCTATGTGAAAGCCTCCTTCGTCCTAGCAGCTAAGCATGACAGCCGAATAAATCGGTTAAATTGAAGTTACACAAACTTTAACCTATAATTCACTTAACAGACACTTATTAGGAGCATTGCCCTCCTTTATTAAATTCTCGAGCACAGAGAGTTAGAAAGCTTACTAGTATCAAAATCTCTCTACTTCTAGACTCCAAATCTCACAACTTTTGCTCCATGTAGAGCTTTCATAAGTTCTCTTCTTCTTCAGAGCAATCATAGAAGACAAAATAGGTAAAAATAAATTTACAGACTAAATTAAAGATGATTTTTGTTTTTTTCTAGAATGTCCGCTTTTACCTATATATATATATCTCCCATACACAGTCTCCCAAACCCTCTTAGCCAATTGTCAAAAATCATTATGTTCCCCACTATGGAACCAACCGGTTCCATCCTAACCAAATCAGAATTGAAGCTTAACTATTTACTCGTCAGTTACAAATTTTTCCCAAAATTCTTGATAGAGTTCACCAAGTCTCTATTTTGTTCAATTATGTCCCAAAATTCCTCTAAATTCGAGTTCTTAAAGATATTTGGGTGTGACACTTTTTTAAGTACTCTAGTCTCTAGTTACCCCAACTACTATGATAACTTATGTTGAGGTCCCTCGAATAAGAGTGTTTTAATCTTGCAAATGCCTATTATCTTATTACAAACAAGAATTCCCATGGTTATCATGTTGAAACTGACTTATGTAGGTTGATTTGGAAATCTAAAATCCCTCTTAAACTGAATATTTTTGTGGAAATGTGATCGTAAGGTTATACCCACGAAGGTATTTCTTCATTTGAGGCAAGTAAATGTGGAGATCCTTTGCACTCTCTGCTCTAGTTCCCAAGACGAGATAAATCACTTTTTTAAAGAATGCAATGTTTCTAAGTGTTTTTGGGAGAGTCTCTACACAGCTACCCAATTTAATCCCCCAGATTCTCCTAAATGGGAGGATTGATTCTCCAGTAACCTTTAGCTAAAGAATTGGATTAACAGGCTAAAGTTACCCTGGGCTACCATTTCTGTCTTTGCCTTATGGGAAATTTGGCTATTAGAAATGCATGTGTTTGGTAAGTCTCGTCCTCTTGGAAATTTTGTAAGTAAAGTCCTTGCAGCAACAGGTGAATTCATTGCCATCTCTCCAAAATTTTGGAGAATTTCCATCCTGACATTTACTCTAGTGTCCTAAAAAGCACCCCTTAGGGTTGGTACAAACTTAATATGGATGGCTCTTCTTTAGGTTATCCGAGAAAAACGGGAGCGAGGGCCTTAATTCGAGACCATGATGGAAAATGGATTGTTGGTTCTTATAGACACATACCAAGATCAACTAGGGTGGAAGCAGAATTGTGGGCTCTTAGAGATGGGCTCCAACTAGCAAAAAACTTAAATTTAGAAAGAGTTGAGATTGAAATAGATGCTACCACTGTTATCCATTTTATGACATGAGTTGTCTTGTAATATTTGACTGTCACCTTTGGTTCATGAATAAAACTGCTCTTCCGATTTATGACTATTAGTTACTTTAGGCATATCTTTTGAAAAAAGGGAACAAATATGCGTTAGCTTGGTTAGGGAGGAACTTCCAGCCCTCTTCTCCCTCTGATGTTTAACATTTCCATAATTTGCTTTGTATTTGCAGTTCTCCACCTAGTTTTGTTGAACCCCCCTAGTAGCTGATAGGTAGGGGTGTACTATGTATCAAACAATATTTTAGGTGTGTGTTTAATGAAATCTAGTTCCCTTCTCGATCAAAAAAAAAAAAAAAGAGTATACTTCAAGAGCTAAATCGAGAATTAAGTCATAAATAAAGCCTAAAAAGACATGGAGCATACATGGTTGAGATTATTGTAGTTTCTAAGTAAACTCTTTCCTCGATGTGTTCTTGATTTAGAAGCAGAGTTAATGCCAGGCAAAATGTAAAAGTAGGATGAATGAGAATTAAACAATCTTTTTGAAATTAATGTAGTCTGCTAAAGCCATAGAAAAGCTCAAATCGTTACTCATCTGATCTAAGCAGGAATTAAAAGGAGCCATGCCACATTAAAAAGTGATTACCATATGCAAATCAAAGAACAGTATGAACAGAACATGAACATGTAAACCCGATACTTGGGATTGAACTCTTATTCCCTCTGCATTCATTTACACAACTCTTCCACATAACCTCACCCACAATTACATTTCTTAATGCTTTAAACACTCGTATCAGATTCAAGTTTTTGTTAAAAGAAGAAACGCCATAATAAAATTTTAAAGCAACTAGTTTTTAAGAAAACACCACTCCAACACTCCAACTGTGTTGCAATCAAATGCTTGTAAAAAGCACACAAGATTCACGACCAGCTTACTCATCTTTCTCAACTTTCTTGCCATTAAAGAACTTGGATAAATTTGGTGCCGCCTTTCTTTTCTTCTTAATCATGAATTCAGTTGATCCACCCTCCGATATTGCAGGCGATGTGGATTTATGGTGCTTTGCTCTTCGTGATTGGGTTGAACTGCCATTGCTTTTCATGGACCTAAGCAAAAGTGATTGCCTATTTTGTGAATCCACATTTTTGTTTGCTGGAAGTGATACCCCATGCTCCTCCTCCACTCTCAACTCTCTAAGCTCTCTATGAGCTATATCAGTTTTCATCAATATCTCTCTCTCACTAGCCTTCAAAGCTTCAATCCATGCCTGAGCTGCCGCAACCTTTTTATCTGCGATCTCTTCAGCTCCAACTGCATGTCCAGTTAAATACTCGTACTCAAATCTTGAGATTGTGATTGTGGAACTATGGTTAGATGCTGAAGCTCTAGATTTCATTGTAGCCTCTATCAGAGATCTTAACTTTTCTAGAGCTAAAGCTTCTGATGACTTAACTGCCTCAAGTTCTTGCATAGCTGCCTGCAATTTTTCCTCCGTTAAATCTATTTCAGACTCAGTTTTCTGAATTTCTGCCTTAATAGTTGCAGTGTCTTCTGTAACAAGCATCTTCTCTTTCTTTGATGCCTCTGCTTCTGCCCTTAGCTGTTCAAGTGTAAGGGAAAGGCTAGCCACAGTTGATTTAGCCTTCTCTTCAGTTGCAGCCACTGCTTCCAACTTGGATTTGGCTCTCACCAGCTTTGAATTGAGGCTTTGAACTTTCAAATCTGCCTTTTCTTCCGTTTTCTTCAACCTTGCCGTTTCTTCTGTAACATGTTTCAGCTCATTTCTTATGATATCCATGGAGGACATATACTGAAAACTTTCATCTTTAATTAAAGCCAATTCTTTCTTAGCTGCCTCCAATTCTTTTGTGATCAACTCCAAGGAAACGGAAGATTCCACTTCTTCAGCACTTTGGAAACTATCATCTTGTTGCTTCAAGCCATCATCACCTTTCTGAACCACTTCCTCTTGTCCCTTAACTTGCTTTAGTTCATCTTGCAAGTGATTAATATTAGACAAAGTGACACCCAATTTGGTTTCCAACTCTTTGGACTGATCAATGTCTTCAGTTATGTCCTTCATTTTCTTCTTTGTTTCCTCCATCCTAAACGAGAATTCACCGGCTTCTTTCTCTCTTTGAGCTTCAGTTTCTCCAACTTCTTTCAGAGCCTCAATCTGAGCCAATTCAACCAGCACATGTTCCTCATTAGCTGCCTCAATTTGTTTGCTAAGTGCTTCAGCAGAGGCAGCATTTGACAACATTGTAAAGCTTGAGTCTTCAAATTCCTTCTTTGCTCTTGCTTTCTCTGCCATAACAGATGCCATATCAAGCTTAAGCTGACTCAATTCTTTTTTCACCACTTGCAGTTCTCTCATCACTTCTTCATACCGATAACTTGCAAGACTCCTGTTCTCCACATCCAACGCCTTGTTTTCAAGGTACCCATTTTTCCTTAAAGACTCAATATCACTCATCCTTGATTTAGCCTTAAATTTTGATTCCTCAACCATAAAAGCCAGATCCTTATCTGTTCCCCTTGAACTGAAGAGCTCTGATTCTGCAGTTTTTCTACTCTCTTTGTATCTATTCTTGTCCCTTCTTGCCCTATGAAGCTGCTTTACTCTTGAAGAAGGCTTCTTAGCCAGAGTTATATCCCACAAATGATAACTTTGTCAGTGAAATTGAGAAACTATAAATTCCTATAATTGCATATATATATAAACAAAAAGGGTTCTCACAATTTCAGTGGTCACAAAATTATACCTCTGGAGAATCCTCCTGGGGTTTCTTCAATGAAGAATTTCCATCCAAAATCATCTCTCCATAAATGTTAACAGCAGTTTTAACTGACCCAATTCTTCGTCTATCTTCATACCTTTTCCTATCCATTCTTCAACCTGTTACATTGACAAACCAAAAAAAAAAAAAAAGTTTGAATATATAATATACATACATTTATATATATTATTATACAAAAGCCTGGAATTCCCATAAACCAAAACAAAACTACACATTGGCAAATTCCCATAAAGTATAAACATGTTTAAAAGAAATGGAAAATTGGAGTAGGAACAGGAAGTTAAAAACTAAGAAAGAACATACCAGGAGATTGTAAAGTTGGAGAAGGGAGAAATGGTGAGTGAAAATAAAAGCATAAATGGAACAAGAAAAAATATATTGGGAAGAGTTAAATTAATAGGAAGGTCGTTAAGTACTAAAAGGTAAATACAAAGGAAATGGAATAAAAGATAAAACGGCAGGAAAAGAAAAGACAGTGAATCTGAATCTTGATGATCGGCTAATAATATTATTATTATTGCATTTTGGATGCAACGCTAGTCGCTACCTAGCTCATTTTTGTTTGTGGTGCTATTATTATTGTTATCGAATTTTGTTAAGCTAAAATTATATAAATTTAATTTGTTATTGGAAATATGATATATTAATAGATTACTATATACTAAATATTATATATATATATATGATTGTACATTTTAATAATTAAATCAAAATTCACAAGTGGTTATACTTGAAGAAGAAACAAGAATAAAATTTAGGGAAAGAAAAATAGAGCTGATAAGTTGTTGGTTGAACTGGAGGAGGTCGAGTATTTTGATGTTTTATGTTAAAGTTTTATTGTGAGTTTTTTAAAAAAGTTATTTTGATTTGTAGTATTTGATTGTAATTTCGTCTAAAAAGTTGGTAAAACCATAAAAATACTATTATTAAATATTTCTCAATTAAGTGTTCGAAAAATTATATATTTCGAACTTTTCATATTAAAATTAATAAGTATTGAGTTTAAATTATAAAATTTATTTATATATTATTAAAAATTAGGTGATGAATATAAATATATATATTTTTATTAAATGTAAATTTTAAATTTTTATTTTATAATTTTATCATTAATTTTAATTTGAATATAAAACTATCTAGTCATGAAATAGCATATTTTCACCAAATCTTATTTGTGAAGAAAAATATGTGATAAAATTAAAGTGTTAAATATAAAATATCACAAAACTAAAACATTGAATGCTTTTTTTATACACCGAATGCATTATTTGTTAAGACGACTTTGGTATGATAAAAATTATTCACGTTTTAGAAAATTTAATTAGTTGAAGTGTAAAAGTAAATGGTTTATTGGTAAAATAAGTTCTTGAACTTTTCAAAACAATCAATTAAATTATTTTAAATTTTTTGCACCTAATTAATCCCTAAACTAATAAAATTGGTCAAATAGGCCATAGACCCTTTAACTTACGATGATCGCTAATGTCTAACAACAATGCTGACGTAGCCATAACAAACGCCATCTCAAATGTGGCAGTGTCATATCACCGCCGATTGTTGATATGACAGTATCATGTCACTGCCAATATCTAATGTGCAAGTGCCACGTCAGGAAAAGTAAAAATATTTTTAAAATAATTACACTTGTCTAGATTTATTTTAAAAATATATAAAAAACATAAAATTAAAATTTATAAAAAATTTAAAAATTAATTAAAACCATAAAATTTGATCATTTTAATGTCTTTTTTATAATTCCAGAATGTATTTGGATAAATAATTGTCCAAATTCAAATGAACCTAGACAACTAATTTATTTTGATTTATTGTGTACTTATTTTTAAAAATAATTTTAATTTATTTTTTACTTTTTGCTGGCACGACATGGCCCGTCAGCAATCAGTGCTGGCATGGTGTTTGTTAACGATCACCTTAGCGTTACCTTTAAGTACTAACGATCAACATTAGTCAAATATCCTATTTGGTCAATTTTATTAGTTTAGGGGCTTGATTGAGTGCAAAACATTCGAAGGAATTTAATTTTTATAAATTCGAGGACTTTTAATACTATTAAGCCAAAATAAATTATTGAGATAAAATTATTGTTGTTTAATTTTGATTTAGTATATTAATTTGATAAGGATATTACTTTTTTTTCTTTTTTCTAATTTCCCATAAATTTGTTTTATTTTATTGTTATGTTGTGACTGTTTAAAACTTATAAATTCACGTGTTATTTTTTTTTTAACATATCTTATATATATTTGCTCTCTCAATATGCGTGATTATATATATTGCATGCAAGAAAAATAGAGAAAGAAAAAAAAATAATTAAAAGAAACTCTATTCGATTGTAAACATTTGAAAGTTTAATACCAATTATCGAAAAATGTGAAGCCTGTCTCTTGGTACGCTCTCGTTTGCCTCTTGGCACGTTCTTGATATTTTGGTTTATTATGTTGATTTTTTTTTATTATATTTTTTAGTGTTTTGTTGTGAGGGTTTCTCTGATTTTCTTTGAGTCGAATATATTGGTAGGATAGCGATCATATCAAATGGAGAGGGCTATGGATAACTTGTAACACCCTATACTAGGCTCAGTTGTCAAGCCCGAATATTAGGATGTCACACCACCGTCATAGATCACACTCATAGTAAATTGTCACATTATTCAACGTTCATTGACTATACATATAGTTCATGGCACTTCAACATAGTAAATCTTCAAACCAAAACAATGAAATAATTATGACTTCCATCAAAAGTGCTAGAAAACTAAACTCATAAAATATCATGCAGACCACAATAATAATCAATCAAAGTCTAACCACATTGCCTTATCCCCATAGTTCAAAAAATAATATTAATACCACCTATGCAAATACTAAAGCCTAACTTGGATCACTTCCCTGGTATCCTCGCACCGCTCACACCGCAAACGCTAAATATTTGCAATAGTTAGAGAGAGTGGGTGAGGTTAAACAAGCTCAGTGAATGTCGGAGTAACAACAAAATATACACAATATCAAAGGTTAAATAAAAGCATACTACAACACATTCACAACCATATTCTAGCCAAGTCAAAATAACATATTCACGTTTCATTAAATCATAAAACTAGAACATACTTTTACATGCAATTACACTCAACTCGCTTATATATAATATTCATTTGGCAATAATTCATCAAGACTAAACAACGTATACATGCTTTAATAACTTACAAGTCTAGCTCATATAGTCACATGCATTCACAAGTTAAATGAAAATGACCCAAACCACAATTACATATACAATTACTATGAGAGCATACTAACATTTTCGCGAAACTTAAATAAACCCATTTAGCATATTATTCACATGTTTATGCATCCATCTCGCATCATATTATCATAATACATAAGATCACATTTAAAAAATAATTTGACACTTGAGGCTATGAAACATAAAAGTGGGCTCTACCACCGCACATCGGATACACGGATCTCCAACACACCAATTGACTCATAGAGTCAAACATATCCCAAAAAGTGAAGAATAAAGCTAACACTTTCCAACATACCAAACATGTCTCGTTGAATGGAGCTTAGGTCACATTCCCTTATCTCTCCAACCTGTCCCAGGGTCTCAATGCCCAAAAACACAATACATATATGTGAGTACTCACAATCCTATGGCATGCCAACTATAACCAATGATTTCAAGAGATCACAATGCCAAAATATCCACAATTACACATTTTTAATTACTAATTTAATGCACATCATCTCTATTCATATTCATCAATTTACATCACAGCTTGTACACAATGCATGCTTATCAGATTCACATTTAATTTCACTTTAAGTGCCACAATAATGCTCATTGAGCCATCACATATCCGACCACATATGTGTGCATTAAAATCAGTACATCATATATCACATTCCACAATTCAAAACATATATACTTACTGAAATTTTGCTCACTTTCGCTACATATTTGCATTATTAGCATATCATTATCAATTTCATTTGGCATGTATATCATGCCCACAATACAACACAATTTAAAATAGTCATCACACATGTCTCATATCACAATATCGCATCATAATAATTAATCCATAATTATTCACATAACCACATAATTTGCCAAAATAAGGCAAGGGAAATAGAAAGTTTACACTCGAAACTTAGGATAGGGGTTTAGGCTATTCCTAAGCTCCCAATTAACACTATGAATCATGTCTACAAGTAGCGGTTTCAAACACTCACCGATCACACTTTCGCTTAATTGCTGAAAGCTTAAACTAGTTTTTCTTTGCCTTTTGTCTTACTCGTAGAAGGCTCCAATGTTTCTGATGGTTTACACATAATAACCAAACAATATACACAATCAACAATCAGCCAAAGACTCACTTCAAACAATAAAAATACAATCCTAAGCTAAATTCTCTTGTAATCGAAACTTTCGACATAACAAACTTGAATTTCAATTATCTCGGTTTATACTTAATCTTTTTGCCTAAAAATAATTTTGTTCATCTAATTATTCACCTACGACTGATTCTCAACCTTTAAACTACTCAAAACTACCCAACTCATGGTATCAAAATTTTTGACATGTTTATGGTAATTTTCACGAAAATTCATTAAAACATTGCAAATCTTCAATGAAACATTAAAGTAAGTTTAGAAACCTTCTAATCATGTCAAAACTAATTAAAAAAAATACTTTGAAACCATAATTTTACCCAAAATCCTTAAATTCACCATTAACGACCCAATTTTCGGCTTTTATTTAAAACATGTGATTTAATGGCTAAAAACTCAATTTAAAGGATCAAATAACATTAAAAACTAATAAGAAATCAAATTGTTACCTTAGTTGATGAAAAATTGAACGTTTGATCAAAAACCTAAAGAACCCAAAAATTCAACAATGAAGAAATCTATGGTGTTCTTGGATGTTTTTCTTGAAATACTATGGAGATTTATGGCTTGGGGAATGATAGAAGTCTAAGAAATTAAGTTTGGGAACCAAAATTAAATGAGAGGAGCTTTGGAATGCAATGGACGACAAAACAAAAACATAAAGAGAGACAAACTTCAGTTTTATAAAGATGAAAGGGGAAAATAGGGTGAAAATTAAAATTTTGGTTTAATTGCCTTTTAAAAAACTTATAATTTAGACCCTTTTACAAATTAGCCCTTATTTCAAAATTGAAAGTTTTTTTAACATTATTTTCAAAAAATGTTTTAATTTCCAAAATGTTATAGACAAAAACATTTTCGAATACCATGCTAACGAAATTCTCAAGCTCACTAGAGCTAAAATCCCTATTTTACCCTCGAAACTTCTAGGCCCAATTTTGGGATGTGACAGAACTTGAGTATTGATGATGGAGAAGAAAATGGGTAGAGTGTTGCTGGTAAGGAAGAAACTCAGAAATCGGCCTATGAACTATGTCTTGTGGGTTGTTGTTTGATTGCCAGTGTGGTACATTTTCCAGCCATGAGAATACTATGGCCAACCTTTGGCATCCTCTTAGAGGGGTACAAATTTCAAATCTGGGGGGAAAATGCAATATTTTCAAGTTTTTCCACGATGTGGATATTGTGCAAATGAAAAATGGAGCCCCGTGGACTTTTAATAATCATTTTTTAATCATTCATCAGTTGAAGGAAGATGAGGACCCAATGTAGATCCCTTTAGTTTTTGCGAAATTTTGGGTCCAAGTGCATGATTTGTCGTCAGGTTTCTTTTCAGAAGTGATGGCAAGGCAATTTGTAAAATTTGTTAGCAAATTTATTGAATATGATATAAAGCAGGGGGCGAGGGAATAAAGAATTTCTTGAGGATTTGGGTGCGATTGGATGTCCAAAGTCCACAGAAGAGGAAGAAGAAATTAATTATCGTCAAGGCATACGTATGCTACTTTATATATGAGAAATTAACTTTATTTTGTTTCATATGTGGCATGTTAGGCCATGGTAATAGCTTTTGTCCTGTTCGGCTCAACCACATGGAAAAGAGATGCAGTTAGGGTGGGATGTAACGACCCGATAGTCAGGGATGTCGAAAAGTGTATTTTTGGGACTCCGTCCCCATAAACCATTCCCGATAAAAATATTTATGAGGCTAGTTTAGTAATGAATTAATTTTTGGATTAGTAAATTTCATGAAATTAGGAGTTGTTAAGGTACTGGGATTAAATCGTGTAAGGGTTAAAAGTTAAGTTATAAATTGAAATAAACTAAAGGGGCTAAAGTAGCAATTAAACCATTTAACAAATGGTTGTGTATAGGTGGCCGAATATGGTTAAGTGTAAATGCATGTATACATATTATATATGTTATATTATAAAGTAATAATAATTATAATGATAATAAATAATAATAAAGACCAAAACTATTACATGCAAACATTAAAGAAAGAAAAGAAAGAAGGAAAAGGAGAAGAAGCTCATGGCCTAAGGGGGTTTGAAGTTCAAATCCAAATTGGTTAGTGCAATTTAGTCCCTATACTTATAATTTTTACGTTTTTGGAATCCTGGTGCCTAGAGCTACCTGACCCATGTTGTAATTTTTAGTATTGTTCAAGATTTCAGATGCTGACATTGTTGAATAGTTTAAGTATTAGGGATTAAATTGATAGATTTTTAAGTTAGAAATTAAAAATGACTAAATTGTGGAATAAATTGTTGATTTTGAGCAATAGGGACTAAATTGTGAAAAATTTGAAATTAATGGGTTGGATTGGAAAGAGGAAGCTAAATATAGTTAGAGTGAAATTAGTATAAAAATATAAAGTTAAATGTGAAGGTTAAAATTAGTCTCGGTTTAGGGACTAAATTAAAAGATAAGCAAAATATAATGTGAAAATTGAAATTTAATGTAAAATTGAAATGTGTAATATTAATGTGATTTAATTGTTTTATACCATAGCTAATGTTGTACCAGAATCCTCGAGTAAAAAGGGGAAGGATAAAATCGACGTCGAATAGCTTGGAATTCACGGTTTGTGTTTCTATAATCCGAATTAAATTGTAGATTGTTGCATATTTAATTGTTTGTATATGATAAGCATTTCAGGTGAGTACTTTGGTACTTTAGGATTGAATTGAATTCATTTTGGATATGAAAAGGATTGATTTTGTGTATTATGAAATATGATGATTATATGAATATTGAATTGACTATATGTGATAATGTGTATATATGTGAAATTGAGATATTGGTTGTATTGAAAAGTGAAATGAAACCCTATTAACTTTATCGGGCAGAGTTGGATATAGATGGATACCGTAAGATAAGAAGAGTTCTTGGATTACTTCGACCTTGAGTCGATGAAGCACTAGGCGTAGTTATTACTTCGGATTTATCCGATGAGGCACTGGGTGCCAAATTGGTGTGTTGGTTGGATTTGTGTATCCGTCCGAGTTTGAGTTATGTTAATAGGGGAAAATAAAATAAAAATTTATGTTATTGATATTGAACGACAAAAATGAGAAATGAATATGAGATGAGAAAATATTGAAATGGCAAAGTTGAGAGATGAATATGAGATGAGAAATTAAAGATGAAATGAGATGTGAAACTTGAAATGAATTCAAGTATTGATCAAAGATATGAATCATGTCATCGCATGAGTTGAAATATTCAAATTTTATATGAAATGCCATTTATATGTATGTATATACTTGAATATGTGGAATTTTAGTGGATGTAATAAAGAATGAGAATATTTGTATTATTGATTTAAAATATAAGTGCCTAACATTTCTTGTTATATTCTCACATTTTGATTTCTCATATTAAGTTATATTGCTCGGATTATAGAAATACCACTGAGTTTTACTCAATGCGCGGTTATGTTTTCTGTGCGCAGGCTAGGTACTTTTCAACATAGCGACGACTCGACATCAAACAACAAATCTCGAGCTCAAGTGTGGTGATGTCTTATTTTTTAATGGCATGTACCTAGGGAGTCTTTTGTTTATATTGTCTATAAGGTGTTGTTATCTTAGTTGCTAGTGAAATGATGGTTAAATTTGTATATGGTTGTCGTTAAGGCTATGTTGGTATGTTAGCCTAGTTTATATTTTGGTATGTGATAGTTTAAAGTTTGGTAGCTTAAATAGCTAAGTGATAGTCCAATTATGGTAAATGTGATATGAATGAAAGTCTTGAATGTTTGATGTGTTTTGATGTATTTGAGGGTACATTAGTTAGGCATATTACGTGATGAATTTGGTATATTTTGGGCATGTTTAATCGTGTTTTGAGTATGTTAAATGATTGATAAATGAGTTGCTTAGTGTCCAAGCAAGTAGGAAATGATAAACTTGAGTTTTAAGGTACTTTTAGGTGCACACAACCTAGCACACGACCGTGTGTCACACAAGGGTGTGTGTCTCAAGTCAGTGAGTTACACGGGCAAGGACACAGGCTGGGACACGACCGTGTGTCCCAACTTTGAGAGTCACACGACTTGGGGCATTCCACACGGCCTAGCCACATGACCGTATGTCCCCTATTTTTAAGAAATTAAAAAATGACCATAAACTTCCAGAATTGTTCTGAATTAGTCCCTGCCTATTTTTAAACTATTTTTAGGGTCCTGTAGACTCGAAATAGGGGCTGTAAGAGTAATTTTTACTTTGAATTGGAATAGATTAGCAAACCTATATTAGGTACTTTTTACTAACATTATCGAAGATAAATTAAAAAGATAATCATTGTCGGAGTACAGACTAAGACTCAGATGCTAATAGTTGGAATAGTCTTGTATGTATCCGACTTCTAGCATTCAAGAAGAGATAAATAGTGATAAGAGTGTAGACAGTGGAAGACCAAGTTTAGCCTTCCATAGCATGAATCATTATTCGATTGTATAATATTCTAGTATGATAGGATTTGATTGTTTGTGACCTGCCCCTGTATATTATATTGTTAATGGCTAGTATATATGTGTAATTATGATTGATTAATTGTTTGAAGTATTAATAATTCCCGTGACCCTAATTCGACGACAGAGAAGGGTTAGGGGTGTTACATGGGATCTCTCTTTGTGTGCGTCATCGAGCTGGGCATCTATCGGCAATAGTATTTAGCTCCGGGTGGAAGGAGATGGCAGATTTTGTGGGGCAAATATAGGAAGGCAAAATTAGAGTAGGAAGGGTCTATCTAGCAGCAAGAGTTGGGTAGGGAAGGAGTGGCTAGTGGATTTGGCATAGTGTCAATGAAGCATGACTATGAAGAAAACCCATTAGAGATAGTAGAAGCAAAGAAGAGGCCTAGGTCCAAAAACATGATTTCCAAAGTTTCAAGTTTACTAAATTGCATGGAAAATATTGTTAGAGGTGAAGATGTTCAAACTTTATAGATATTGCCGGCTGCTCATAGGCAAGCTAATCGAACACCATGAAAATGATTAGTTGGAAGATTCATGGTTTGGGGAACTTGCGGATAGTTCATCGACTTCAACACATGCTAAAGATTTATCATCCCAACTTGACTTCTTTATGGAGACATAGCTTAGTGTCGACAGGATGGAAAAGGTAAGGATTAGATACGAGTATCGGTGTGGAATTGATATGTCGGTAGAAGGAACACCGGGGGGTTAAGTTTGGGATAGAAAGTTGGTTGTTTAGTTACTCTTCGTGGTTTCTCAAAAAACCATATTGACGTTGAGGTTGAGGAGTGTAACACCCCAACCCAGTTTGATTGCCAAACCTGAGTAACAGGGTGCTATGGACAATACCAAACAATTTAAATGTAATTTATTTATCAATATCTCAATTAAATATCACCAATTCACATATAATTTGCAATCCATATGAACTTAATTATTAAATCTAGGCATGAAATAGGGTTGAATTGTAAAATTTCAAAATTTTAAAGTTGGTATCGAAATTTAACGGCTTGGTATCGATACCATATCAGTACTTTATTTGGTATACCAAATCATGATTCAGTTTGTTTACAAAAACAAGGGTATTGATATTTCTTATACTGGTATCGATATTTATTGAATAGTATTGATACTCATAGAAATATCGGTACTCATAGAAGTATCGATACCAAATGCCAAAATATCGATACCTAAGTTCAGTAATGGTAAAAATCTATCTTTAAAAATTCTATTTCATGCCCAAAACACCTAAAACTCAAATTGTATCCTTTAGACACAATTAAAGACCTGAAATCATCAATAAAAAACATACTAACTCATAACCAAGTATCGTTTGGTTCGATTTTGCATGAAGAAATTTTTAATATTTCTACTATATTTGTTTTATTATAATATATGTTTCATTATATTAGTTAGATTTTTATAATTTATAGTATTTTCAACAAATAACTCATGTTACCGTCCACTTTAAGAAGAACAAAGGTTTAATTGCCTATTAAGTCCCTTACCAGAGTTCCAATTAAAAATTCCTTAAGAAATCACACTTTTACCACTTACGTGATTTAGTCCTTGCACGTTAAATAAGCCTTAATTTAATAAAATTACTTGACCAAAATTCAATTCACTTCAATTATAACTTTGTAAATATTTAATGAAAATATTTACGAGTTTGATTTACGGAATCGTGTTCCACAACTGTACTTTTCGACACCATTGACTTTCGGGTCGTTACAAGAAGAGTTAGGGGAGTCCAGTTTGGAGATGGACAAGATTTTATGGTGCTCCTGATAGTAGAAACTAAGTGGGGTCTTAGAATTTATTTAAAAACCTTGAAAGATCCCAGAATTTACCATGGCTTGTAAGTGGGGATTTTGATGAAATTTTATTTGCATATGAGAAGAGTAAAGGTATTTTGAGGGAGGAAGGTCGAATGGAAGAATATTTTTTTAAGGATATTGGTTTTTCGAGTCCATAGTTCATGATCGCCTCCGGTCATGCCAACGTCCAGAGTAAAAATCCTGCACAAAAGATGTGAAAAAGCAGTATCCGCTAGTATACGGGTCAAGTTGTAATATAATTACAACAGAGTAGGTAAGTACTCTAAGGATTGTAACCAAGGGAGACACTCACTAAATTAATTCTAATCTAAGCATAAATAGATCTAACTAATACTCTATTCGAATTATAGTACGAAGGATTAAAAGAAAGGCTTTTGATAAACTATACTAAAAATAATAATGAAGTAAATAAATGAAAAGTAAGAAATCAAATAAGCAAATATGTATCAAATTTGGGCATGGGTGATTAGCTCGCTTTGATAGTCATAATCAACTGTCATCTCGAGTTTTATTGTTCAATCAACTAGTCAATACCCCAGTAGGATCTTCTAATACATCCACTGAAATATCGAGCTGAAAAGAACTACTTATCTTCTAACCTCACAGTTCGGACCGGTTCAATGTTAAGGTGTTCACGGATAGGCAATACTAAATTTGGGTTAATTCCCACCTTGATGACTTCCTAGGGTTGTTAGGCCTAGGGTTTAGATTATTCCTTTCCTGAACAGCTGATCGTTAAGAAATCCCTACAAAATAGTTAATTATTTATATCACCACTCACTAATCTCCCACATGAGGATTAGTTCCTCATGGATCTAGTGAACAATATAAACTTGAATGAAAGAATAAACATAAAGAACATATTTTAGATGAAGACTAATTTTGTATTAAGAGCAGAATCCTCACAGAATTTGACAGTAATTCCAAAATCTGATTTATTCACAAAAGTAAATGATAAGAATAGAAATATAAAACCTAAGTAAAGAGAAAAATAAAACTAAATCTAAAGAGAAAATTATACAATCTAAATGGTGTCTTTCATGAGTGCAAAATAAGCCTATTTATAGACTTTAAGGTGGTCGTCATCCTCAACCCTAGGTCAACTGCTATCCTCGTATTTAATGTTTGATTGTGTAGACTAAAATGCCCTTGGCTTGTAATTATTTCTTGTACAGAGGGGATGTCACGACACACCAGGTCCTGTGTCGTGACATTAAGGGCAATATGCTAAGTTTCTTGATGTCTTCAGGGGTATTTCACGACATCCTTAGGCTGTGTTGCGACATTGAGGGTAGTATTGGATTTTTCTAATTCTTCTCCCTATGTTGCGACATCCCATACTCTGTATTGCAACCTAGCAACCATTATCGAGTTAATACGCCTTCTAATGTCTCCTGCACACTCATAAAGTATATTAGCTCAACCTTAGGCCTCATTTGGCCCCTAAGGTCAATAAAGGACTCAAATTACACATTTTATTAACTTAACTAATACTTACAGAAATGTAATTAAAACTTAACTGAAATGCTCATGTTCAAGCTCCTAAAGCATGAAAACTAGTTTAATCTGCTACACTGAATTACGGTAGATCAAACTCCCCCACACTTAAATCATTACTTGTCCTCAAGCAACACAAATAAAAATAATAAATGAAAAGACACTTATTGAACAAGTATAGTACAAGTGTTAGCTTTGGAGCACACGAATAGGCATTTCATACTCATATATAATATTGGCATAAGATATAACTGACTTACCACTTTTGGTACTAGACACCTAAGTTCAGTATATTATAAAACATACAAGCATTAAAGGTCTCAACTATAAGAATCTATCAATTAATTATACAATTAATTTGATTATCCCAGTAGAATACAAATAGTCGTAAACGTACTTATTCAGTATGATTTCGAATTATGAATAGTCTACCTAGATCATATAGGGCTTTTTGACTTGTAACGTACTGAGGCTTAGGACATGTATGGATTTCAAGAATAGTAAGCTTTAAATAGTTTCAAGCATGAAAATATTTTGACATATCATATTGTCGCCTATTCTCCCCTCTAGTAACCCTTTCCTGCTCACCGCCTTATGTCTCCTCTCACCTTCATTATTTCTCCGCATAGGAAGTCACAGCCTAATATAACAATTATGGTTAGCTCACGAATTTTTGTGCACTAATGAATGAGCTTTTCTACTTTTGTCACTTTTTCACTTTTTTTTCTTTTTCAATACATCTCACTCACAAATGCTTTTACTTTTCAAGTACTTTTTCTACTCGTTTTTTTTTTCTTCTTGAATTTTTGTTGTTGCACATATTGGCTAACCTATAATTACTATATTACACTAATCCCTCCTATTTCACTCTATTTTTACAATATTTTCCATAACGTATCTATTTAACCATCAATACATATGGCCAGACATCTATAGTCGTGCAGTTCAGGACCAACGGAAAAGGATAAGTACGAATTTATATTTTGGCTTGAGTTTTGTATAAAGATTCATCAAGAAGTGTTTTCTGGCTCAAAAATAGGTACTAAAGATAATTAATAGGGTTAGCTTTTTGGCTCTGGGTCTATTCCAAACAATGCCTTAGGTCATCCCTAGGTATCTCAATATTCACAACTCTAATCATCCAAACAACCACAAATTCAACAATGTATCATTCATACTAGCATGCTTCTTTCCTTGTATTCTATATATCATTTAAAATCACCTATATAGAAGAAATTACTTTAATGCCTATTTACAGTGTAATATATAGAACTTAATAGTCAAATAGTAAAAAAATTTAAAATCACCTATCTTCATGCCAAATTTATTGTATGTACAATCAACCCATGTACAAGCTCTTAACCAATCACTTGTATTTCTACAATATCAAGCACACAAATGACAAGAAAAATCAAAGAAAAGCATAAAAATTTAAAGTATTTTTTCTCTATCGCCCCTACACTTTAGATAACACATTGTCCTCAATGTGTAGCCTCTAAAAAAATAAGGAAAAAAGTTACTCGATTGATCGTGATAGTTCCGTAGGCTATTGGTGTGTGCTTCTTCTATTGCTTTTTGAAAGATCTAAGTGTTGTGCCTCCTCCATGTGGGGTTCTTACGTAGAAAAATTAGAGCAGGACATAAAACAACTAATAATCTACAATTAATCCTACTCCTAAAAAAATCAAATAAAAATCATCCAAGAATTAATACAATCTTAAAAAAACATAAAAAGTTCAGTCATCCTCCTCAAAATCTATCTCCTCATCTCCTACTTCATCACGCCCTTCTTCTTCACTTTCCTGCTCTTCCCCTTCCTGATGGGTTTGTGGTGGGCCAATCATATTCAGCTAATAATTTGGAATACTCATGTTGTTTTTCCATTCAAATTCTTGAAGAACTAGACCCGTTTCTTGCATCCATCGTATCATTCCATCTATTTTAGCTTCATTACTATAACGCGTAGGTTTGTGTAAGTGTACATAGTCATTATTAAGTAATAAGTAAGTATCGAGTTATCGTCTCCACAAGGATTGTTTTTGTGCTAAGTCACTTAATTTGTAAAATTATATTAACAATTTTGTAAATAAAAACACAATATAGTTGAGAAGTGGTGATTAGAATATATTAAACTAAATGCAATGATCCCTAATGCAAATTATCCTAAGTATGCAAACTATATGAAGGAAATAGATTTCAGAAAATTAAACACAATTTTGCAACAATTATAACATAAATAAACTAGGACAATTACTTTAATGAAACTCAATTATTTATCAACATTCTTAATAACATTCGGAAAAACATTGCATGGCAACTCGATCTTTCATGAGTTTGGAAACCACATTAGGTCCTTTCGAAATCCTTTACTTAGTAAATACGCATTTTACTGATCCTTATTTACTAAGGGTTTCTTAGTATTCATGTGAAGTAACAGGGACGTGTTAGGTTTGAAACAATTTAATCACACAAATCTAAAAACTATGCAGATAACAGTGCTTGGGTAGAGTTGTTATGCAACCTACAATTTAATCGGGTCAGGATCTAAATTGAGCATGCACATTTCAATTATGTGTCCATTAGCCGTCGTCTGGTCAGGATCACTCAGCTAATTCAGGTGCATTCCAATCACGTATGAATGAAATACAAACTTGATTTTAATTGAAAACATGATCGATTGAGGCACAAGCATTATAAGCATGAATCAAATAAATATTATTTAATCAAAGCAATCATCCTAACTTAAATAAAATTAAGCTAACATTGTTGTAAAGAAGAACAAAGAACACATAGCAAACATCTTTAGATTAAATTAAAGAAAAGGAAGATCAAACCCAATTCAGAGTGGTTGTCACCCAAGACTCTGACTGACGAGGCTCATTCGCTTATTTGCTTTGCTCCTTTGCTGATGGTTCTCCAAGGTGGCCGACCAAGGGTTCTTTAAGAGGCTAATTTTGCTAAAAATTCTTATGCAAGGATGATGATAGGCATGAGTGGGAAAGATAGCTAAGAGAGTTGAGAGAGGAGAGAATGATGAATGAGTGAGGGATGATTGAAAAAGTGAGAAATGAGCTCTTATTTATAGGTGAGGCAAAGGAGCTAGTTTACTAAAAATAGGTGTGTCCATGTTTTGAAACTTCTTCCAAGGATGGCCAGCCATGAATTGAGGAAATGTGGCTGATTCTGCTTGATTCTTGGTCAATTTGAGTGCCACCACAACTCAGGACTCAGACTCGATCACCAGAAAAGCTTCGAAAAAATCTCTGATTTCTTTAACTCTTCAAGGACATTGTGTAATTAAACCAAAAATTGATTTATGATCAGCCATGTGCAGCCGAAAATTGGGTTAACTTAGTCCCCAATTTGGACTGTTTTGCAATTACAAGAAACTCTCAAACCTGTCCAAAAATAGTAGATAGTTTAGAGGACCAAATAATATAATTTTAACCACTTCAATTAATTAATTTACTTAATTAATTAAAACCCAATTATTAATGAAATATTTAAAATGAATTATTAAATATAAATTTATATTTTATTATTTAATTTAATCATGCATGACCCACTTTATAGCTTAAAAATATAATATGCTCAAACTAATAAAATAAGCCATTTTATGCGTGAAAACTATATAATAAAGCATAAAATCACATTTTAATAATTTTCATGTCCTAATTTCATATTTTGCATATTTCATTAATTTATTAAACAATTACTTGGTTTTAACAACAAATTTAAGTAAAAAGATGATGAATTATATAGGAAAAGCCAATATATTTTTCAGTTTACAATTACTCTCACCCATTTTTCTTGCTCTCGTTGCTTCTTTTCTTTTGGGTGAGGGAGGCATATCCATCTTTTCCTTTCTCATTTGATTCCAATCCATGATTTGTTTTTGGTTGAGTTTCACGTACTGAGTGTATATAGAATCACTAATCAAACTCTTTGATGGACACATAAATTTCTATTCTCCTCAATAGGTACCTTAGCTCTTTTACAAAGTGTCGTCACTAGATGGGGAAAGAAAATCCCAACCTTCTGACCACTGACACAACACTTCATGTTTTGATAGATCCACTTTCTGATGCATATCTATTTTTCTATAAAATATCGTATAACAAGATATCTCTAAAAGTATTTTACGTTAGAAACATTCAATGCAGGTTGTAATAGCCTGTTTTCAGTTAAATCGGAATAGTGGTTTCGGGACAACAAATTTGAGGTTGAAAAATTTAGTTTATTATTGTTTTACTATTTTATTGTCTACAACATTATAGTAATGTCGTATAACAATTTCATTAATAAATTTTATTGTTTACATGCTTAATTTGATAATAAGGACTAAATCGCGTAAAGTGCAAAAGTTGAGTTCTAGTAGCTAAAAGTATTAAATAGCTATAGAAACTTAAAGTAAGAGTCCTTATATGGTAATTAGACCATAAATATGATAGTGGAATATGATGGCTTGGCATTTGGGTAAATTTGATTAATTTAAAAGGTTTAATAAGTAAATAGGTAATTAAATGATAAAATAAATAAAACAAATCAAAGTATCATCTTTTTCTTTCTTCTCCAACCGAAAATTATAAGAAGAGGAAGCCATTAAATTTTTCTAGGCTTGGCCAACTTAATCCCTTGTGCATGTGAGAAATTTTTGTCCTGTTTTTAATGATTTCTATGTTTTTGGGTTCGTTGTACTTAATCTAGCTAGCCCGGGGACTAAATTGTGAAACTGTTAAACTATTAGGGTTTTAACATTGATAAATATACATGATTTTTGATGTTTTATGGTAGAAAATGAATGGTTGTTGTTAGATAAACAACTTTTGTAAAGAGATTTTTGTTGAAATTGTTAATTAGGGGTTAAATTGAAAAATGTGATAAATTCATAGTATAAATTGTGAATTTATGAAATATGTGGGATGCTATAAGTTTGTAAAATAATCAGATAGGATTGGGTAAGGGTAAAATTGCATGAATTTCACTTTACGAGTCTAGGGACTAAATTGAAAAGAAATTAAAAGTACAGGGGTAAAATGGTAATTTTTCCAAAAATATGTTTTGGATTTAATTGAATGAATTATATGTTAAATTGAGTTAAATTCATCCATATAGATCCAATTAGACCTCGTACGAAGGTAGATCAAGGCAAAGAAAAGTCTCAAATTAATCGCCTCTGTATCTACGTATACTTATCGAGATAAGTTTGTATAATTAAATTGTGTTTATATGTTTTTAACTGAAATATATGAATGTTATGATTTTTCATATATAATTGCCGAGTGTATATCAAACGACGTACGATGATTACAGGGCCCCGTTTGAACTTTAGGAATCCATAGGATACAAATGACATGCATTAGGGTTACACGATTTGGCTGAGGTCCTACATGTGTTGCGGATAATCCACAGCTCGTGAGAGTATACCAATTTATAGCTCATGAGAGCATGCCAATTTATAGCTCGTGAAAGCATACTGAATTATAGCTCCTAAGAGCATACTAATCTATGGCTCGAGTGAGCATACCGATTCATAGCTCGTATGAGCATACATGTACATAAATTGATGGATTACAATTATATGAGCTAGTACACGATGTGTGAGCTATCCTGGGTATCCAACGGTATTCTAAACGGTTCAACAGGCAATGTTCTGAGACAAAATGATAAGAGTTTGATACGAACTCTTACAGGTATACATGTGAATTACATGAGAATATGGTTATACGGTATATGGAAATTGATCAATGGTTATGTTCATTTATGGTTATTGGCTTATATGTGTATTTACATGGCTAACATGGTTGATGTATATATGCTTAGGCATTTGGCCAAATCATGTTGGGATATGCTTGTTTACATACCTATTATATGATTAAATGGTAAGTTATAATATATATTATATGAATTTACTAAGCTTAAATGCTTACTCTGTGTTATTCTCTGTGTTTTATAGTGAGTCAGAAGCTCGTTCGGGTTGGAAGCTTATCGGAGCTATATCACACTATCCATCGGCTCGTTTGGTACTTTTGGATGTTTAGTTTTGGTTATAATGGCATGTATAGGTATTTTGGCTAATGTTGACCTATATGTTTGGTTGTGAATATGGCCATTTGGTTTGGCTTGTGATTCGGCACTTGATGATGTTATGAGCTTAGTTTTGGCATGTAAACATTAACCTTAATAATAGTTAAATGTGCATATTTTATATGTCTTATAACTTGTTGTGAATTGATATTTTGATATAGAAGACATATATGTATGTTAAGGCTAGTAATTGAGTGGTTATTTGATACCATTTGGTATGCTTTGGTAAGGTAACCAAATGTCATGTATTGATATTAATGTGCCTCTAAGTTAGTTGAGTAATTTGGAAAAAACAAAATGCATGATTGAACATATTTACATGTTTCCATTTTAGGTGCCTAAGGGCATTTGATCGGCTGTAAACGTCACAACAATAATGTGCAAGCATACACTGTTGATGCAAGTATAATAGAAAGATGTGAGTCTGTTGAATATCGATCCCACAGGCATGGTTGTCTTTTTTCTATTAATGTCGATGCAATAATTAGATAGAAACAAGGTAAATTGTGAGTATAGTTGTCGAAGCAATAACTCAAAAACAATAAGATAAAGTATGCTATGGATAAACTGGGATCCCCACTATGAATCTTTAGCAGTATACTAAGTACTCACACAGTATAAAAGATAGGTGATTGTCGACGCAATAAAATTAATGTATATCTTACCAAATGTCACTCTTTGGTTTAATCTGAGACTTAACCATGCACATTAACCTCACCTTCCGATGATGGCAATAGGGCACTATTAGAACAAGTGGACTAAATTCCTTTATCCTTACTCAACTTCCGCTGAAAAGCTTATTAGCTCAAAATGTCACTGCACCTCCTAGTGTTAGTGACTGCAATAACACTTACGTGTTTAGAACGTTCAAACCCCCAAGATTAAACAACAAAAATAAGATTTAATAAGATAACATATAATAAAGCATTCATTGTACTTCCATACATAGAAAACATAGAGTAATTACCAGTGTTTTCAAGAAATGAGAAAGAATCGATTGAAGAATACTATTCCTAGGCTACTCAATTGAATCTATCCATTTCCCCTTGTTCTACACTTAGATCTCCTCGTCAAGATTGGATTTGCATCAGTCTTCACGTTGGGTCACCTAAGGGAGGCTCAAGCTACCATAGCCGCAAGTTTCAAAAATAGGGTAAGAAAATCGTGGTCCACCAAAAATTCCTCCTCCCCTTTATTCTTCTCACGTTATCCTTTTATGTTTTCCTCAACAGTACAAGTCTCCTTCTCTCAGGATTCTATTGTCCTTGTTTGTACAGGGTAGTTACACCGGACTGGACAACTCACTCATGGTTGGCTTTTACCAGACAACTGTCAACTGTGGCGACAATTTCAGACGCAATCTGGAATTAACTCATGTAGCGACATTAGTGCAGAAAGATAGCAAAATTAAAGATAAAATAGGTTAGGATTCATTGAGTTATAAAATGCAATTTACTAAACTGAACATATTTTCTTTCTACTACAATCACACCCCCAAACTTGAATATTTACTATTCCTTAAGTAAAATAGAAGCCAGCAAGGCAACAAAACATTATTAGGAAAGGAAAATGAAAATTCTAGCGACTTGAATCACCTAAAATCCCACTGAATGAGTTGCATTTAGATGAAAGAATATTGCATTGGCAATACATAAGCATAAATGAGTAAGATTGCACTTTCATCAAAGCCATCATCACGCTTCAAATCCTAAATTCTATCTACCAATATAACATTTATTGTACAATACTAAGTATTTATAATTATGAATGAGTTTTTTCTTTTCTTTTCGTTTTACAAAATAAGGGATATCATTGCATTATTGTACCTTTGTTCCTAAGAAGTAATGATGGGGTGCAACAAACCACTACAGAGTACGTAATTGCGCCGACACACACTCATGCAGTAACGTCCTTTAGCCAGATTCATTTTTGTAACGCTTGTATTGGAGTGTTCCCTTTTTAACATTCCACAATACACCCATTTTGGAGTGTCACTTATTTATAACTATCTATATATAAGCAGTTGTAGAACGCAGTTTCATTGAAGATTCAAGGAATGATACTAATCATTTATTACTGATGCAACCTAAATCATTTGACAAAGTATTGAAGATACAACATTCAGTCAAATTTATCAAATTCATTCATTGACAATTCACATGATCCAAGAATTAATCATTGAATGTAACAAAAAAATTTCAAACAATTGTGCATAAACCTTGCATGTTTCAAATTTTTTTCTCTTCCTCAAACAAACTAACTCAATTATCCGCAGCAGTTGATGTGGCTACAAGATGCTTCTTTCTCCTCCTTTTTTTCTCTTCCTTCTTTAATTTTTTTATCCTTGGAGCACTTCCTTTTCTTTTCGTAGGGCTTTGCACGGCCTTCGAATTTCTCCTCAGTTTTTGGCTTAGCCCCTGCATCACCGATTACTGTTTGTGTAGGAGAAGCCACTTGGAGTGGTCCAGTGTAGACCACTATTTCCCATGAATTTTAGCGATTGCATGTCAGAATTGCATATTAGGGTTTAATTGCAAAAGTGGGTAAATATGTGATTTAGATGATAAAGGATTTAATTGAAGTGCATAATTGAAGTAGAGGTCCTTAAATGGTAATTAGACCATTAGATTTTCATGGACAAAAATGGACATGCATAGATAAAAATAACTAAAGTTTTAAGGAAGGGCATTTTAGTCATTTGGTAATAAAAAATTAAAAGGGAAAAAGATGGAAAAATGTGCTCATCTCCTCCATAAGGGCCAAAATTTCAAGGGACACCCTAGCTAGGGTTTCTTCACTTTCTCAAGCTCATAGTAAGTGCATCCAAGCCCTATTTTTAATGTTTTTTTTACGTTTTTAGAGTCCTCGTAGCTCGATTTAGCTTATTCTACCATTAATTCATGTTAGGGTTCATATTTGGAAAAATACTCATAGGTGAAATGTATTTATTTTGATGTTTTGTGGTAGAATATGAAGCTTGAAATTATGTTAAACAACTTTTGCTAGGTGATTTTAAGTGAAAACGAGTAAAACAACATAATCGGTAAAAATACCTAATGTTCATAAGTAAATGTTAGAGTGGGAATTTGATGTTTCCATAGAAGGGAAAGATGTTAAAAATGTCATAAAACATAAGAATAAGGGATGAATTTTAATTTTCGAGCTTTGGGAAAAAAGTGTAAATATGCAAAAGTTTAGGGGTAAAATCATAATTTTGCCAAAGTTTGAGTCAAGGATTGTTTTGATGAATGTGAGTATTAAATAAGCTAAATTTGCTATTATAGATCAAGAGGAACAAAATCTGGGGTTAAACTAAGGAAAGAAAAAGGTTGAGGACTAAGTTGCTAGATTTGATCGTATTTTGTTGTAACAGCCCAATTTTGGCCCAAATCGGAACAGTGGTCTCGGGACCACACATCCGAGTCTAAAAAATATTTCAATATTTTATTCTGTGTTTATTATGTGTGAATTTACATGTGTGAAAGTTTCGTGAATTAATTTTATTATTTGAGTGCTTAATTAAAGAAAAAGGGCTTGATCGTGTAAAAATAAAAAAAAGGCTAGTTAATGTGTAAAGTGTTAAATTGCTAATGTATTTTTTAATATGGAGTCCTTCATAGGTTATTAGCCCACTATTAAGTGAGTGGGTGGTATTGGTCAAGAATGACCTTGTATTAAAAGGTATATAAATTTATGAACAAAGGTTAAATAAGTAAACTAATAATATGTTAATATATGTTAAATTATATCAAAATATAATTCATTATTCTTCATCCTCTTATGACCGAAACTAAAGAAAACAAAAAGAGAAAAACATAAGCTAGGTTCGACCAATTTACAAGCTTGATTCAAGGTTAGTTTTGTTTTAATTTTTGATAATTTTTAACGTTTTTAATATCGTTGCTAAGTTATCTTTAAAGCCCATGCTTGAACTTTTGAATTGGTTGTGTATTTTGTGATATGCCATTGAAGAGAGCTTGTTGTTTTTGTTGTTAGATGATGGAAAATAAATATATGTTGTTAGATTTTCATGTTTTAATTAATAATTTTTAATAAAAATGTGTATTAAGGACTAAATTAAGAAAAGTGTAAATTGAAGGACTAAAATGTGAAATATATGACGTGCATGGACTTACATGAGCTTAGTGAATATTCGGCTAAGCTATTGTACAATGAAAGTTTGTTAATCTTTGTATTTTTGTGAAATAGAGACTAAATTGCAAAAAGTGTGAAATGTCAAACTAAATGATTTATTGAATAAAAGAGTTAATTTTTAATATGTTTAGATCGAGAAACAAAGAAAACGGAATTGGATCGGGGGAAGTCAAAAGTAGTCGAGTAGTCGACTGTGTCCGTTGATATCCGAGGTAACTCTATAAGCATATAAATGTCATTAAATTTGCTACTATATGTGTTACATGTTGGATGAAATTTTTGTGAATATATTAGTGTATGGCCGAATGTATATTGAACAAATGAGCTATATTCGAGTTCGATTCGATCGAGATACATTGTTCGAAAGTCCCGTACGAACCTTAGGAATAGATAGGATACTTATGTCATGACATAGGATTTCTGATATGTGTTATCGTGTAAGACCACGTCTGGGACGTTGGCATCGACTTGTGTTTACGTGTAAGACCCTATCTGGGACAGTGGCATCGGTATGTGATTACATGTAAGACCACATCTGGGATGTTGGCATTGTACGGGTTTCCGACTATCCGTGTATCCTTTTTAATTCCGAGTGGTTCAACGGGCAATGTTATGTGATGACCGAATGTGAAGTCGAATTAGTAATGTTCAGGTATGTATTTATATCATGCTATGAAATTTAAGGTAAGTTGTATATTGAATTAATGATTCAAAGTTGATTGATATATGAATAATGTGTAAGCATGTTCATATTTATAAGTGATTTGGTGGTATAAGGAAATCGGCCTATTATCATAGTTTTAAATTATAAAATGCTAAGTATACAAGAAATTGAGTATTTGTGCATTAAGTTTTATAGAGTTCAATGTTTACTTATATTTGATTTGGTTGGCTCGGTAAAGTAGGTTGATATTAATGTAAAAATGAAAATGAATAAGGTTTGCTTATGACTTACTAAGCTTAAATAGCTTACTGTGTGTATATTACTTTTCATTTTTAGATTTTGGAAGTTGGTTACGAGCTCGGGGACCATCAGCAAAGTCTATCACACTATCGACATCTTTTGGGTACTTTGATAAATTTTTGAACTCGATATTATGGCATGTATAGGCTTTTTTATGTTTTTGGTTAGTTTTGGAACATGTATATAAATGGCCATGTGAAAATGGCTCATCTTATTTTGATCGAGTTTGGCGTTTATGCATATGGTTTTAATGGTCATGGAAATGAGGTTTATAATTTTGCATATTGAATTATGGTATAAGTTTGTGATATGATAATAAATGTGATATATATATATATATAGTTTGGACATGTTAAATTTGATTAAGTGATTAGTATATGTACAATAGTTATGCATTGGATGATGGATTGATTTGATGCATAAATGCTGCCCAATTTGTTGCATAATGCTGTCCAATTTTGATGCCTAAACGCTGCCCAATTTGTTACATAATGCTATCCAATTTTGATGCTTAAATGCTGCCCAATTTGTTACATAATGCTGTCCAATTTTGATGCCTAAATGCCGCCCAATATGTTACATAATGTTGTCGAATTTTGATGCTTAAATGCTGCCCAAATTGTTACATAATGCTGTCCAATTTTGATGCCTAAATGCTGCCCAATATGTTACATAATGCTACCCAATTTGTTACATAATGCTGTCCAATTTTGATGTCTAAATGCTGCCCAATTTGTTACATAATGCTGTCCAATTTTGATGCTTAAATGCTGCCCAATTTGTTATATATATGCTGTTCAATTTTGATGCCTAAATGCTGCCCAATTTGTTACATATATGCTGTCCAATTTTGATGCTTAAATGCTACCCAAATTGTTGTATATATATGCTGCCCTAATTGATGAATAAAAGCTGTTCAAATAGGGTAGATTACCTATGTTGTAATATGTAATATAGTTAGTAAATTGAAATGAAATAAATGTTTGGATATATGCTTGAGTTATGATATTAAGATTTGATTAGGTAAATGATAAAGATATAGTTGGATTTTTGAAATATAGTTAGTATATGAAATTTGATTAATGCATGTTTGATTTTAAATTGGTATTGTAGGCCATGTGTATTCGGATATAGTAGAATTTGTGATAGATAATGCAATGTGATACAAATGGATTTGGTTTAATGTCAAGGCTATAAAAAGAAAATGTTATATTTATATTCGAATGTGTATGGTACATGGATTTAATGTTATTAAATTAAATGTGTTTTAGGTTACTTGTAATTTTGATTAGTTTAAAAGTTATGAACCTAAGTAACCATACGAAAATAATCCATTTTCATGATTTTGTTCTAATTGTTAATAATGGCACATCTATACTAGTTATACATAATCTTTATGGTTTTGTTAACAATTTGAATAATATGATGTTTGTAATTATACTTATACTGACTTTGTACTTGATTCATTCTGATTGGTATGATATATGATTTTAGATGTAATAAATTTATGAAGTTTGTACATATTAGGCTGTAATTTATATGCTAAGTGGTGTTTTGTTTATGTATAAAATATGTATAAGTATTTTATATATGCTGTCTAACTTGAGTTGATTAGGTAAAAAAAATCTGAGTTGGGTTTTGATCGGTAATGCCTCGTAACTCTAATCTAGCGACGGATTCGGGTTATAGGGTGTTACATTTGATTGGTATCAGAGTTACGGTTTAGTCGATTCTAGGACTAATGTAGCGCGTGTGAGTCTAGCTATACATGCCATAATTTATACTGCGATAGTGTGATGACTTCTGACATCTGAAAATGTTTTTTCGTATAGAAATGGATCTCAATCGAGCTGTAGCCGATGATGTTGAGAGTATAGCGCCTGCTCCCACGCAAGGGACAGAGCTGGTAGATTCTAGACCGACCTCGAGTAACCAGGAGGGAGAGGCTAAACAAGCCTTTTACCAAATGATGAATGACTGGTTTACTCAATATCTCTGAACTAATCCGGCTGCACAAAAACCTCCACCCCCGATTAATCCATCTTCAATTCCTGTTATACCTCAAGTGAGTGATCCGTTAAGATTACTTAAGCCTCCTATTGATAAAATTCAAAAACACGGGGCTGAAGAGTTCAGAGCTATTGATGATGATGATGCTGAGTGAGCTGAATTCTGGCTCGATAATACTATTCGAGTGTTTGATGAGTTCTCTTGCACCCCTGATGAGTGCTTGAAATGTGCCATATCTTTGCTACAGGACGCTGCATATCACTGGTGGAATACACTAGTATCGGTGGTTCCGAAAGAGCGAGTGACTTAGGAATTCTTTCAGACTGAGTTCCGTAAGAAATACATCAGCTAGAGATTCATTGATCAGAAACGCAAGGAATTTCTTGAATTGAAACAGGGTCAGATGACAATGATAGAATATAAGCGAAAATTTGTGAGACTCAGTAGGTATGCTTGAGAGTGTGTTTTGACTGAAGCTATCATGTGTAAAAGATTTGAAGATGGGCTGAATGAAGATATTAAACTGTTAGTTGGCATAATTGAAATAAAAGAGTTCGTGGTACTTGTTGAACGAGCTTGTAAAGCCGAGGAGCTCGGGAAAGAGAAGAGAAAAGCTGACTTTGAAGCTAGAGATTCTCATAAAAGATCATTTAGTAAGTCATTTCAGTCGACCTCAAAGAAGTTTCAAGATGATACTAGTCGTTCAAGGACTGTTGCGGGGTATTCACGCAGGGATCGAAATAGACCGCCTGTGAGCTAGAGAGCTACTTCAGTAGCGAGTGTGGGTAATGCCAGATCAAATCAACCTGAGTGTGAACATTACGGTAAACGACATTCTGTCAGTTGCAGATTGCATGATCGAGCCCGTTTTAAATGTGGATCGAGGGATCATTTCATTCGTGAGTGCCCAGATTTAGCAGATCAAAATCTGGTACAGAATACGAGATCGGGTAACACTGCAGCTAGAGGTAGACCACCCAGAAACACGGGTAATATGAGTGGCAGTCAGAGGGGGACCAAAGATACAGCTGTTAGATCTGAGGCACGTGCACCTGCTAGAGCCTATGCCATTCGCGCACGTGAGGAGGCTTCATCCCCAGACGTTATTACTGGTATTTTCACTCTTTATGATAATAATGTTATTGCACTGATTGATCCTGGTTCGACTCATTCATATGTGTTTGAGACTTTAGTATCCAGTAAGACTTTGTCTTTTGAGTCTACTAAGTTTGTATTAGAGTATCAAACCCCCTAGGCCGGTGTGTTTTGGTTGACAAAGTGTGTAAGAATTGTCCATTGATGATTCGAGATTTGTGTTTTACGGCTGATTTGATGTTGTTGTCATTTGATGAATTTGATATAATTATGGGTATGGACTGGTTGACTTTACATGATGTTGTGGTTAAATGTAAAAGAAAGACTATCGATTTAAGGTGCCAGAACGACGAGATTATTCAGATTAAATCTAATGATCTGAATGGTTTAACAGCAATAATATCATCGATGTTGGCTCAGAAGTATGTGAGAAAAGGTTGTAAAGCTTACCTTGCATATATTCTTGATAGTAAAGTGATCGAAAAGAAGATTGAATCCGCGCCAGTTGTGTGTGAGTATTCAGATGTGTTTCCCGAAGAATTACTGGGTTTGCCACCTATATGAGAGGTAGAGTTTGGTATTGAGTTAGTACCAAGGACGACTCCAATTTTGATAGCTCCGTACCGTATGGCACCGACTGAATTAAAAGAGTTGAAAGCACAGTTGCTAGAGTTGACAGATAAAGGTTTAGCACAACCGAGTTTCTCTCCTTGGGGTGCACCAGTTCTATTTGTGGGAAAGAAAGACGGAAAGATGAGGATGTGCATTGATTACCGGCAGCTCAATAAGGTGACTATAAAGAATAAGTTTCTGTTACCACAGATTGATGATTTGTTTGACCAGTTGAAAGGGGCTACTATGTTTTCGAAGATAGATCTGAGATCAGGCTACTATCAGTTGCGAGTTAAAGACTCTAATGTGCCGAAGACTGCTTTTCGAACGACGTATGGACATTATGAGTTTCTGGTTATGCCTTTCGGACTTACTAATGCACCTGCTATTTTCATGGATTTGATGAATCGGATCTTTAGACAGTATCTGGATCGGTTTGTGGTAGTATTTATAGATGACATATTGATCTACTCTCGTGACGAAATCGAGCATGCCGAACATCTGAGTCTTGTGTTACAAACTTTGCGAGATAAACAGTTGTATGCAAAGTTCAGTAAATGTGAGTTATGGTTACGTTAAGTCAGTTTTTTGGGTCATGTTGTATCAACATCGGGTATTCGGGTTGATTCGAGTAAATTTTCGCTATACTTGATTGGAAACCTCCGAGAAATGTCTCTGAAGTTCGAAGCTTTCTAGGGCTCGCTGGTTTTATAGACGGTTCGTGAAAGGGTTCTCTATGATTGCGACCCCGACGACAAAGCTACTACAAAAAGACGTTAAGTTTGAGTGGTTAGAAAAGTGCCAGAAAAGTTTCGATCAGTTGAAAGTTCTTTTGACCGAAGCTCCAATCTTAGTTCAACCAGAATCGGGTAAAAAGTTTGTTATCTATAGTGATGCATCTTTAAATGGTTTGGGCTGTGTTTTGATAAAGGAAGGCAAAGTTGTAGCCTATGCCTCGAGACAGTTAAAGCCGCACGAAAAGAACTATCCGACGCACGATCTGGAATTGGCTGCTATTGTATTTGCGTTGAAAATATGGCGCCACTATCTGTTTGGCGAAAAATGTCATGTTTATTCCGATTACAAAAGCTTGAAGTATTTGATGACTTAGAAAGATCTGAATTTGAGACAGTGC
This sequence comes from Gossypium raimondii, assembly GCF_025698545.1. NCBI lineage: Eukaryota > Viridiplantae > Streptophyta > Magnoliopsida > Malvales > Malvaceae > Gossypium > Gossypium raimondii. Next base: position 12,711,158 of record NC_068571.1, read on the forward strand.
CGATGGTTAGAATTGCTAAAAGATTACGAGCTTGTGATTGACTATCATCCGGGAAAAGCAAATGTTGTTGCTGATGCCCTAAGTCGAAAATCACTGTTTGCTTTACGTGCAATGAACGCGCATATGGCTATGTCTGATGATGGTACGATAGTAGCTGAGTTGAAAGCAAAACTGTTATTTGTTCAACAGATTTGTGAAGCTCAGAAATTCGGTGATGATTTAATTGCAAAACGAGCTCAGTGTGACTTAAATGTTGATTCAGAGTTTCTAGTTGATGCTGAGGATTGTTTGAGATTCAGAAATCGATTATGTGTTCCGAAGAATTTAGAGTTAATTCTGATGATTTAGAATGAAGCTCATAATAGTCGATTTTCTGTTCATCCGGGTAGCACGAAAATGTATAACGATCTGAAACAGCACTATTGGTGGCATGGTATGAAACGAGACATTTCTGACTTTGTTTCGAAATGTTTAATCTGTCAGCAAGTAAAAGCCGAGCATCAGGTACCTTCTGGATTGCTTCATCTAGTCATGATACCTGAATGGAAATGGGACCGAGTCACGATGGATTTTGTATCCGGTTTACCGTTGACACCGAGCAAGAAAGATGCAATCTGGGTTATTGTTGATAGATTGACAAAATCGGCTCACTTTGTTCCAGTTCGTACTGATTATTCACTTGATAAACTTGCTGAATTATATATTTCTCAGATTGTGAGATTGCACGGGGTACCTATTTCTATTGTTTCAGACAGGGACTCGAGATTCATATCACGATTTTGAAAGAAACTACAAGATGCTTTAGGTACGAAACTACATTTTAGCACAGCTTTTCATCCACAAACAGATGGTCAATCCGAGCGAATCATTCAGATACTTGAAGATATGTTGAGATGTTGCATTCTCGAGTTTGAAGGTACGTGGGAACGATACTTACCTTTGATTGAATTTGCATATAATAATAGCTTTCAATCTAGTATCAAAATGGCACCTTATGAGGCTTTGTACGGTCGTAAATGTCGTACACCATTGTATTGGACTGAGCTCAATGAAAATAAGATACACGGGGTCGATTTGATTAAAGAGACTGAACAAAAAGTGAAAGTGATTCGGGATAGTCTGAAATCAGCATCGGATCGTCAGAAATCTTATGCGGACTTGAAAATAAAGGATGTAGAATTTCAAATCGGGGATAAAGTGTTTTTGAAAGTCTCACCGTGGAAGAAAATACTCAGATTTGGTCGCAAAGGCAAATTAAGTCCGAGATTCATTGGACCGAATGAGATTATAGAGCGTATCGGGCCGGTTGCTTATAAATTATTATTGTCATCTGAGTTAGAAAAGATTCACAATGTATTCCATGTTTCGATGCTTCGTAGGTACAGATTCTACCCTTCGTATGTGATTAGTCCGACGAAGATTTAAATTAACTCTGATATGTCATATAAAGAAAAACCGATTAGCATTCTGGCTCATGAGATCAAAGAATTACGAAATGAGAAAATTTCGTTAGTCAAAGTATTGTGGCATAAACACGGAGTTGAAGAAGCAACTTGGGAGTCAGAAGATACAATGAAAGAGCATTATCCAAACCTATTCACCGGTAAGATTTTCGGGGACGAAAATTCCTAAGGGGGGAGAGTTGTAACAGCCCAATTTTGGCCCAAATCGGAACAGTGGTTTCGGGACCACACATCCGAGTCTAAAAAATATTTCAATATTTTATTCTGTGTTTATTATGTGTGAATTTACATGTGTGAAAGTTTCGTGAATTAATTTTATTATTTGAGTGCTTAATTAAAGAAAAAGGGCTTGATCGTGTAAAAATAAAAAAAGGCTAGTTAATGTGTAAAGTGTTAAATTGCTAAAGTCTTTTTAATATGGAGTCCTTAATAGGTTATTAGCCCACTATTAAGTGAGTGGGTGGTTTTGGTCAAGAATGACCTTGTATTAAAAGGTATATAAATTTATGAACAAAGGTTAAATAAGTAAACTAGTAATATGTTAATATATGTTAAATTATATCAAAATATAATTCATTATTCTTCATCCTCTTATGACCTAAACTAAAGAAAACAAAAAGAGAAAAACATAAGCTAGGTTCGGCCAATTTACAAGCTTGCTTCAAGGTTAGTTTTGTTTTAATTTTTGATAATTTTTAACGTTTTTGATATCGTTGCTAAGTTATCTTTAAAGCCCATGCTTGAATTTTTGAATTGGTTGTGTATTTTGTGATATGCCATTGAAGAGAGCTTGTTGTTTTTGTTGTTAGATGATGGAAAATAAATATATGTTGTTAGATTTTCATGTTTTAATTAATAATTTTAATAAAATGTGTATTAAGGACTAAATTAAGAAAAGTGTAAATTGAAGGACTAAAATGTGAAATATATGACGTGCATGGACTTACATGAGCTTAGTGAATATTCGGCTAAGCTATTGTACAATGAAAGTTTGTTAATTTTTGTATTTTTGTGAAATAGAGACTAAATTGTAAAAAGTGTGAAATGTTAGGGGTAAATTGGTAATTTTCCCATTTGTGTGTTTTTGGACTAAACTAAATGATTTATTGAATAAAAGAGTTAATTTTTAATATGTTTAGATCGAGAAACGAAGAAAACGGAATTGGATCGGGGGAAGTCAAAAGTAGTCGAGTAGTCGAGTAGTCGACTGTGTCCGTCGATATCCGAGGTAACTCTATAAGCATATAAATGTCATTAAATTTGATAATATATATATATATATGTTACATGTTGGATGAAATTTTTGTGAATATATTAGTGTATAGCCGAATGTATATTGAGCAAATGAGCTATATTCGAGTTCGGTTCGATCGAGATACATTATTTTTAAAGTCTCGTACGAACATTAGGAATAGATAGGATACTTATGTCATGACATAGGATTTTCGATATGTGTTATCGTGTAAGACCACATCTGGGACATTGGCATCGACTTGTGTTTACGTGTAAGACCCTGTCTGGGACAGTGGCATCGGTATGTGATTACATGTAAGACCACGTCTGGGACGTTGGCATTGTACGAGTTTCCGAGTATCCGTGTATCCTTTTTAATTCCGAGTGGTTCAACGGGCAATGTTAAGTGATGACCGAATGTGAAGTCGAATTAGTAATGTTCAGGTATGTATTTATATCATGCTATGAAATTTAAGGTAAGTTGTATATTGAATTGATGATTCAAAGTTGATTGATATATAAATAATGTGTAAGCATATTCATATTTATAAGTGATTTGGTGGTATAGGGAAATCGACCTATTATCATAGTTTTAAATTATAAAATGCTAAGTATACAAGAAATTGAGTATTTGTGCATTAAGTTTTATAGAGTTCAATGTTTACTTATATTTGATTTGGTTGGCTCAAGAAAGTAGGTTGATATTAATGTAAAATGAAAATGAATAAGGTTTGCTTATGACTTACTAAGCTTAAATAGCTTACTGTGTGTATATTACTTTTCATTTTTAGATTTTGGAAGTTGGTTACGAGCTCGGGGACCATCAGCAAAGTCTATCACACTATCGACATCTTTTGGGTACTTTGATAAATTTTTGAACTCGATATTATGGCATGTATAGGCTTTTTTATGTTTTTGGTTAGTTTTTGAACATGTATATAAATGGCCATGTGAAAATGGCTCATCTTATTTTGATCGAGTTTGGCGTTTATGCATATGGTTTTAATGGTCATGGAAATGAGGTTTATAATTTTGCATATTGAATTATGGTATAAGTTTGTGATATGATAATAAATGTGATATATATATATAGTTTGGACATGTTAAATTTGATTAAGTGATTAGTATATGTACAATAGTTATGCATTGGATGATGGATTGATTTGATGCATAAATGCTGCCCAATTTGTTGCATAATGCTGTCCAATTTTGATGCCTAAATGTTGCCCAATTTGTTACATAATGCTGTCCAATTTTGATGCTTAAATGCTGCCCAATTTGTTACATAATGCTGTCCAATTTTGATGCCTAAATGCCGCCCAATATGTTACATAATGCTGTCGAATTTTGATGCTTAAATGCTGCCCAAATTGTTACATAATGTTGTCCAATTTTGATGCCTAAATGCTGCCCAATTTGTTACATAATGCTACCCAATTTGTTACATAATGCTACCCAATTTTGATGTCTAAATGCTGCCCAATTTGTTACATAATGCTGTCCAATTTTGATGCTTAAATGCTGCCCAATTTGTTATATATATGCTGTTCAATTTTGATGCCTAAATGCTGCCCAATTTGTTACATATATGCTGTCCAATTTTGATGCTTAAATGCTACCCAAATTGTTGTATATATATGCTGCCCTAATTGATGAATAAAAGCTATTCAAATAGGGTAGATTACCTATGTTGTAATATGTAGTATAGTTAGTAAATTGAAATGAAATAAATGTTTGGATATATGCTTGAGTTATGATATTAAGATTTGATTAGGTAAATGATAAAGATATAGTTGGATTTTTGAAATATAGTTAGTATATGAAATTTGATTAATGCATGTTTGATTTTAAATTGGTATTGTAGGCCATGTGTATTCGGATATAGTAGAATTTGTGATAGATAATACAATGTGATACAACTGGATTTGGTTTAATGTCAAGGCTATAAAAATAAAATGTTATATTTATATTCGAATGTGTATGGTACATGGATTTAATGTTATTAAATTAAATGTGTTTTAGGTTACTTGTAATTTTGATTAGTTTAAAAGTTATGAACCTAAGTAACCATACGAAAATAATCCATTTTCATGATTTTGTTCTAATTGTTAATAATGGCACATCTATACTAGTTATACATAATCTTTATGGTTTTGTTAACAATTTGAATAATATGATGTTTGTAATTATACTTATACTGCTTTGTACTTGATTCATTCTGATTGGTATGATATATGATTTTAGATGTAATAAAATTTATGAAGTTTGTACATATTAGGTCTGTAATTTATATGCTTAGTGGTGCTTTGTTTATGTATAAAATATGTATAAGTATTTTCTATATGCTGTCTAACTTGAGTTGATTAGGTAAAAAAAATCTGAGTTGGGTTTTGATCGGTAATGCCTCGGTACTCTAATCTAGCGATGGATTCGGGTTATGGGGTGTTACATTTGTACCGAGATAAGTTTACATGTAAATAAATGCGATATTTACAGTAAATAAATGTAATGTTGACTCAAGTATGAGATGATAGAGAATCAATGTTAAAAAGTCTCGTTGAAACATTAAGAATGTATCGGATACAAATGTCATGACATTAAAGGAATGAGATCCCATGTAAGACCATGTCTGGGACATGGCATTGGCATTATTGAGGTTATGAGAGGTCCCATGTAAGACCATGTCTGGGACATGGCGTTGGCATCAAGATGAGAGGTCCCCCGTAAGACCATATCTAGGACATGGCATGGGCACTGATATAAGAACTCCCATGTAAGATCATATCTAGGATATGGCATTGGCAGTACATGAAACATCTCATGTAATACCATGTCTGGGACATGGCTTTGGCATGTTATTATCAGACAGGAGACCCGAGTATCATTAGTATTCCAAGTGGTTCAACGGGCTAGTAAATAGACTATGGTACATGAAAGTTCAGGTAAAAGCAGAATAAATAGATTCAGGTGAGTTATAAGGATTAAGAAATTTCAGCAAGGGAGGAGAAGTTATAATCATGAGTTATTTAAGTAAGCAAGCAAGTAAACAAGTAAGAGAGTAAGTAAAGAAGAAAGCAAAGACCATGATACTTGATGATGATTTATGAGTATAATTATTTATGATAAATGTTGTTATTTATTTGCTTGTAAACTTACTAAGCTTTACACTTACTCCCTTTATTTTCCTTCTTTTTTATGGTATCGCCAAGTCAATTCAGGGATCGTAAAGGGTGTCGGAGATCGTTTCACACTATCAACAGACATCTTGGTATTTTGTAATTTGAAACATTTTAAGTTATTGCATGTATAGGGACTTAATCATTCTCTGTGTGTGTCCTTATGATATGGCTAATGAATAGCATGTAAATATTCGATAGTGACTAGCTATTGAAATGGCAATTTAAGAACATGTTTTGGTGTTATGTATGCCTAAATGATAGTTAATACAAAGAACTTATAAAAGAGTAAAAATTTACAATGAAACAGTTTTTGGACAACAGCATCGACGTAATTTTGAAAAATCGCCAAAAACAGTATAAATGGAACTAGAGAGTGAATGAGATATAGAATTAAATATTATCGAGTCTATTTTCATATGAAAGAAACCATGTAGGCAAAGAAATTTTATATCATGAGATATTTGAATTTTAATGAGATAGGGTCAGAATGGTTTTTGAATTCCCCTATTCTGAATTTAGGAAATCATTAAAAATTGTGAAAAAATAATTATGAGTCATAACTTATATGTCTAGATTTCTTAGTGAGTATATTTTCAAAATAAATAAATGAGAAAATTATTTGAATTTTGTACAATGATATAATTAATTTTTAGTGAAGAGAGGCCAGAACTGTCAAGCAGTGAAACAGGGGAAGCTTTAAAGAATAAAATGTACTTATTGGCTGAGCCAAAAATTACAAAAATTTTATGATAATAAGATATATGAGTCTAGTTTCAGGGAAAATTTATGGATATAAATTTTGAGTTTCTTAACTCGAGTTATAATTAAATTAGTGACTATTACGCAGGTGGATAGTTTTATTGTGAATAGTGAAATAAATTACTTTGATCTATTTAAGTATTCGGAAAAATTTTTAATGTTCCCAGTTTGGACCCGAACCATTCCTGTTGCATGTTTTAGGGTCACGAGGGTCCTATTTAGGGACATATTGATTGAACATGAGTGAATCAATTTCAAAAGAAAATTTTTATGCTACGAACTAGTAAGTTAAGTTAGGTAACGCCTCGTGCTCGCTCCGGCAACGGTCTCGGGTAAGGGGTGTTACACAGTTTGCTCTAAATTATCAATATTTGCACCCACAAATCAAGGTGTGGTGACAACTTTCTCAACAAAATCTTCCTCTACTTTTTCTTTCTCATTTTCAACAACTTTTTCTTCTTCAGCAACAACCTCCGCTTCAACAAAAACTTCGTCTTTAACAACGTCAATTTCCTTCTCAACAACACTGTCCTCTTGATCAGCAAAAATACCATCCTCGAACAAGCTATCAATCTTGTACAGACATCCTCAATGTCCCTGGATTCTTTATCATTATCATTATTAGAGACTTGCACGATGGGAGGAGATGCCACCAATCGGTCTCGGTCTTCGAAGTCATCAGTCATAGATGAATGCTCATAGTTCCTAATGATTGGTGGAAACACTGGGAAGTCCGGTATTGGAGATGGGCTCAATTGGCTTAATGTGGCTACAATGGAACTGTTCCAATCTTTAGTATAAGAATAAAACAGATTCTGAGAGTTCTCTATGTCCTCAATTGTAGCGAAAAGTTTTATTTGCCTGTTGTTGATGGAAGTAACCATTTTCTCAACATCTTTCATCTTGTGCCATAAGGATGTCTTTGTATGTAGGGTTGTTCCTTTACTTTCGGCTTTAGCTTTTCCCTTCTTTGTCTTGCTAGTTCCTGCCTCTTTCAGTATTGGTGTTTTTGTGCCACGAGTCATCCTCTCGACAGAGGCTTCATTAATTGGACCCTTATTCTCCGTTATTTCTTCATCATCCCGAGGCACAATGCCTTTCTACGAACATTGTGACATTACCAATGATGGTAAAACCAAAATTTCGATCTACCGGGCGGCACATTCAACAATTTCTCGGTGGAGAATTACGCCTATATCAATTTTTCTACCCTTGATAATGGAATGTATCAGACACATTCTGCCAAGGTTGACAGTGGTGCTGTGGGTAAACGATAGTAGTCTATAGTTAAAAAAGTGAAACCACATTTTGTTGTGCAATGTTAAGAAACGGTGATGCATTGTAAAATTCTTTGGATGTGACCCTGTCCACCATGCTCGTTCAATACAAAAATCTTGCACGATCAGGTCCTTTTTTTCGTCCGTCACTTCCGCAACGAAATTAGAGTGTTTGTCGACATCGATAGTAAGGTGATACAACTTATTAATTGTGTTGGCATCCCATAGGAGTAGATCTTGACGAACAAAAATAAACTCTAAATCTTGGTCATAGAGGTTGGCATAGAATTCACGTACCAGGGAAGAGGAATAGCTTCTAAGGTGTGCGCAGAAATTTCTCCATTTCAGTATAGAAATGGTTCGATGAATTTGTTTGCCCAACTCCTGTTATTGTGAAAGGGAAATTCCTTGTTTGGGGTGAAAATTTTGGCGCAATATATTGTCTTGAAATCGTTCCCTTGCCGCTTTATTCAAAAAGAAAACTGGTTCCTTTTTCTGCACTGGCCTACGGGATTCTGACTCGCAAACTGCGGTGGTGAAGGACGCATGTTCTTCAGTAGGTCTGTTGGCTTTCTTGGTCAAACCTTTTGTTCTTGCCATCTTTAGTGGAGGAAAGACGATTTTAAGTGAAAAAGATGGGATCTTGAGTGAGAAAAAAGAATAAAAATGGTTGCTTGGATGTTTTGCAGTTGACACAGTGGTGTAGACTTTATAGAGGGTGAAAGAGGAAGATGTAGAGTCGTGATGTTTTATGGATAGATACAAAACTGGTAGGAAGAGTGGTATCCAATAAGAATTGTGCCTGCTCAAAGGAATCAAACGATTGGGTGGGTTTTGATCCAATGGTGAAGATTGAAGTTCCCTTAATTCTGATTAATGGTAACACGATGGTACGAAATGCGTTGACAACCAAATCTTGTTGTGTCGACATTGGTACCTTATTAGTCTGCAAAAAGGAAAGAAAACAAGATTTACAAAACATGAATAAAATAAGATGAAATCTCAGAATAATAAATTTAAAATTTAAAATGTTTGGACCAAATAAATGATCTCTGCCTGCTCTTGATTTTTATTTCCAGAATAGTGTTTCAATTTGTGTCCATTAAATTTGAACTGGTGTCCATCATGTAAATCTTGACTTGTGACTGCACGATGGGGAAATACGTTGAAAACTTCAAACGAACCATAACAACATGAACGCAATTTACCTGGGTTCAATTTAAGTCAAGAGTTGAATAATAAAACCTGTTGTCCTGTGGTAAATTGTCGCTGCAAAATAATCTTATCATGCCATCGTTTGGTCTTTTCCTTATAAATCGCAACATTTTCATGAGCATTTCTTCAAATCTCCTCTAGCTCGATGATGTCCAACAACCTTATCTTTCCAGCAACGTCATAGTCCATGTTCACTTATTTAATTGCCCACATCACTTTGTGTTCCAATTTAACTGGAAAGTGACATGCTTTCCCAAAAACCAATTGATATGGCGATATCCCCAAAGAAGTCTTGTATGTTGTCCGTAAAGCCCATAGAGTGTCATCCAATCGGGAAGGCCAATCTTTTCTCGAAGGGTTCATAACCTTCTCAAGAATGTTCTTAATTTATCGATTTGAAATTTTAGCTTATCCATTGGTTGTAGATGATAAGTAGTGGCCATTCTGTGATTGACTCCATATCTCTTTAATGCGGCTGCCACTTCGTTGCAATGGAAATATGTACCCTGATCAGTAATCAAGGCCTTTGGTGTGCCGAAATGGGTGAGTATATGCTTGTGAAAAAATTTGAGCACTATCCTTCCATCATCCTTTGGGACAGCAATAGCCTCCACCCACTTTGAAACATAGTCAACAGTGACTAATATGTAATGATTTTCAAATGAACTTGGAAACGACCCCATAAAATCCATTCCCCAAACATCGAACAATTCAACTTCCATAATTGGCTATTGCAACATTTCATTACGTGAAGAAATAGAACTGGTGCACCGGCATTTATCACATTGATTCACAAAATTATGAGTATCCTTGAAAAATGATGGCCAGAATCCTGATTGTAGAAGCTTAGAAACAGTTTTCATACCACCAAAATGGCCTCCATAAGGAGCATCATGACAATGCTTCAAGATTGAAATCATCTCTTCTTCCGGATTAGAACGCCGAATGATGTTGTCATTGCATACTTTGAATAAATACGGCTCGTTCCAATGGTACTTCACTATGTCATGAAGAAATATTTCTTTTTTATGGCCCTTCATACTCAATGGGAGCTTACCACACACCAAGTAATTAACCAAATATGCATACCAATGAGTTATTTCAACAGCGAATAACATCTTATCTGGGAACTTGTCGATAATTTGAAGTATTTTCCTGTCTTCGCTGCCAACTTCCAATCTAGACAAATGATTAGCAACTTAATTCTCTGACCCCTTGCGGTGTTTTATCTCAATGTCAGATTCTTGCAATAATAAAATCCATCGTATCCATCTTGGTTTGGCATCATTTTTCGCAAAGAGATATCGCAACGTCGAATGATCAGTAAATACCGTAACTTTTGTACCGAAAAGATAAGATCAAAACTTTTCGAAAGCGAAGACAACTGCTAGCAATTCTTTCTTTGTGGTGGTATAATTGAATTGAGTTTTTATAAGAGTTCTGCTGGCATAATAGATGACGTGAAAATTTTTTCCTATGCATTGTCCTAGCATTGCACCCATGGCAAAGTCACTTGCATCACACATAACTTCGAAAGGCTAAGACCAATCGGGTGCGACGACATTAGGGGCATTGACCAACTGCTTCTTTAACTAAATAAATACATCCAGACATGCCTCATCAAAGAGGAATTTTGAGTCTATTCCAGCAATGAGCACAATGGTTTTGCAATCTTTGAAAAATCCCTAATAAATCGTCGGTAAAATCCTGCATGTCCAAGAAAGCTACAAATACCCTTCACATTTTTCGGTGGGGGTAATTTCTTGATGATTTCCACCTTAGCTTAATCTACTTGAATACCCTGATTAGAGATGCGATGGCCCAACACAATGCCTTCAGTTGCCATAAAATGACACTTTTCCGAATTCAAGACAAGATGAGTGTCCTTACATCGCTACAGTACTTTATCCAAATTGTCAGCGTAATGATCAAAATCATTCCCATAAACTGAAAAGTCATCCATAAAAACCTCTAAGAGTCTTCGATCATATCTGAGAATATTACCATCATACACCTTTGAAATGTGGCTGGTGCATTACAAAGACCGAAAGGCATACGATGAAAAGAAAAAGTACCAAAGGGGCAGGTGAAAGTTGTTTTCTCCTAATCCTCTAGTGCAATAGCAATTTGGTTGTACCCGGAATAGCAGTCTAGAAAGCAATAATAAGCTTTTCCAGCAAGCCGATCTAACATTTGGTCAATAAAGGGAAGTGAAAAATGATCTTTCCTTGTGGTTGCATTTAATTTACGATAGTCCATACAAACTCGCCATCCCATGGGGATGCATGTTGGTAGTAATTCATCCTTATTATTGCAAACCACTGTGATGCCACTCCTTTCAGGACGCATTGCACTGGACTCACCCATTTGCTATCAAAAATCGGGTAAATAATTCCTGCATCAAGCCATTTTATGATTTATTTCTTGACCACTTCCTTCATCTTCTCGTTTAACCTTCTTTACGGTTTAATTTACTGCTAACTTTCATCTTCTAACTTGATTTTGTGCATGGAAAAAGAAGGACTAATACTTTGAATATCCGTAATACTTCAAGCAATGGTTCGTTTGTGCTACTTGGGAATGTGAGTCAATTTCTTTTCTTGTGTTGCATCTAGTGTTGCGGAGACAATAACTGGAAGAGTATTGTGATCACCCAAGAAGATATATTTAAGATAAGGAGGTAGTGGTTTCAATTCTAGAGTGGGAGATTCTACAATTGATGGTTTGAAAATTGGAGTGGTTCTGTTGGTTAGGTCTAAGGATTCAATATGCCATTTATGCTTGACTTCAACAGTATTGGTGTCAATCGTGCTATCACAATTGTCTATGGATTCAGCCTCAGATGTCACTGCAATTTCTTCAGCAAGGACTATGCTTTGGTTGTTGAATTCTTCCTTAATCAAATCATCGAGCACATCAACAGTATGGCACTTTACTTTATCCTTGTGATGAACAGACTCAAAAACACTGAAGGTAACTTGCTCATCATTCAATCACATGGTGAGTTCTCCTTTATAAACATCAATGAGAGTTCAACCGGTGGCTAAAAATGGTCATCCCAAGATTATGGGAACCTCATTGTCTGCTTCACAGTCAAGTATGATAAAATCAGCCAGAAAAACGAATTTTTCCACACGAACTAAAACATCTTAGATTTTCCCTTCAGGTTGATCTAAAGATCGATCTGCCAGTTGCAATGTCATTGCAGTGGGTTTCATATGGCAAATTCCCAACTTTCTAAAAGTAGATAGTGGCATGAGGTTGATGCTAGCTCCCAAATCGCATAAAGCTTTGCCCAATGTCAGGATCCTTCAATTTAGGGGGTAACTTGTTTTTCAAGACAGCACTATAGCCTTCTGTGAGTGCAATAGTTTCAACATCAGTGAGTTTTTTCTTCTTGGACAAGAAGTCTTTCACAAATTTCCCATAACTCATAATTTATACCAGAGCGTCCACTAAAGGAATGTTAATCTGTAGTTGTTTCAGTGTATCCAGAAACTGCTGATACTATTTATCATTTTCATTCCTCTTGAATCTTTGGGGAAAAGGTACAGGTGGAATGACATCCGGTTGCGACGATACCTTTGGTTGTGTCCACAATTTCGAGGGTCTAATATAAGGCATGTGAGCGATAGTTGGTGGTACTTCTTTGTCTGGTACATCAATAAGTTCTTCAAAATCAACCTTTCCATCAAGGCTTATGTCACCAATATCTAGGGATGCTATAGTAGAATCAATAACCGGCTCACCAATTTGTTTATCACTCCTAAGAGTGATAGCTTTGCAGTGCTCATTCCCCCTCGGGCTTGGGTTTTCGGTGTCACTCAGTTCAGAACCTTGTGGTTGAGTATTCAGATTTGAAGCAAGCTGTCCCAATTGTGCCTCCAATGCTCGAATGGAAGATGAATTTCCTTGAACAATATCTTCTGCGTGAGTAATATGCTCCCTCATTAATGCCTCAAGAGTCGCTAATGGGTTAGAGGTAGAAATGTCTGTATAATGTTGTTATCGCTATTCTTCGATATTCTGATTCGTCATCGAAGAATTTATGGTTGCATCTGATTTTGATGTGATTATGTCGACCCTTTTTGTTGATACCTCTGAGGATGCGAACTGTAGTTCTGTTGTTGTTGAGTATAATTCCCTTACCATAGATTATAATTGCCCTGAGTAGACGCATTCTCATATCTGAATGTTGTAGCATTTTGTCCAACATTCTGAGTTCCCCAAAACTGTTGGTTGCATGCAAAGTTGTTGAAAGAGTTGTCATAAGAATTGTTACAAATATTATTGACATAACAGGCATTTTCTGTATATTGCGGACAATCTTAATAACTATGGTTGTCACCACAAATTTCAGAGCAAAAGGTAGGAATATCCAATTGTTGAATAACCTGTATAGGTGCAACGTCACTCATCCCTTTCATATTTTTAATCATGTTTGTGAGCGAAGAGACTTGGGAACTTAGCACGGATATTACATCAAATTTAATAACTCCTTGAGTATTTTTTGCTTGTGCAGCTCTAGAGTTGTGATACGAACTTGCTTACGGAATGTAATTGAGTCGTTTGAAAGCCCGATCAAAAAGTTAAGTACTCTCGTTTTAGTTAGCAAATGGATATATTTCAAGAAGATAGTTAAAGTAGGCAATGGATAAAATAAAGATAGTTGATGGAAAATGGATAGTTGAGCTTCAAATAAGAAAGAACCCTTAATAGAGATTAAGGACCCGAATCTTATAAGTTTTAAGATGATAAAATAGTTTGTTGAAAATGGACCGTGACCTACTATCTAGCGAGATAGGAACAAGCAGTATCAAGTTTGAACGCCACACTAGGACCAATGATAAGTCAAGTTGAATCTTCAAGAAGAACGAGAGTGAATAACTCACCAAGTTATATTTCATAGATATCAAAAAGTTCAAAGTTTCCTTCAAAAGGTTTACAATTGTGCTATTTATAAGCTAACAATCAACCAGTCGAATGGATAGGAATTAAATGAAGCTAAAGGAATTTAATTACCAGCTAAAACAAACCAATGAATTTAACTAAGTATGGTGCCAAAACAGCCTTGGTTCATAGTGTTGATGGATGAGCTTAATGAAGCTGGATTTGGTGAATGGAGGTAATGTCAAAAAGGTGCACCGAATGAGAAATAGCTGGTGAATGTACTTGCTTGCAGCCGAATGGTCTTTGAGGTGTGAACACTCGAGTTTGTGAATGTGAACAGTAAGAAACAATGAACGCTTGAAGAGGTAGCTTGTTAAGCTCATACTTATTGGTTGAGGTACATGAATAGTTCGGCTGGAGAATACACCTAGTAGCTCCCTTGATACATGCACAATCAGGTGCATGATCCTTCTTTAACTAGCTTCAATGTATCGACTAGATACATGCATGTCCGGTTGAATAATATCTCCCTTGTTCATGCACAATTCAAGTACATTGCTCATCATTTAATATCTTCAATGTATCAGCTAAGTTTATGAACATTTAACTCAAAATTAGCTCCCAACATTCATACTTAATTCAGGTGCATACGCCACATTGAATGAGCTTCATTGAATCAGTTTCTGAATGAATTTGTCCATCCGTATGCTTTAAATCTATTAAGACAAATTAAAACAACTTAAAACAAAATAAACACACAATTAAATACGTAATGGACTAAAACATATTTAATAATTGTAATTCAAGCTGTAATAAACTCAAACATAATTTAATGAGCTGAAATAATTAAAATGTCTGAAGTCTAGCTAGCTAAGTGAGCTAGTTGATTCGAATTTAGCTTCAAGCAAATTGAGATTGCTTCTTGTTGGTTCGTCCAGCTCCTTTGGAGCTTTCTCCCAAGCTTGTTCAACTAGAACCGATAAGGACTCTTTAAAACGTTTAGCTCGAGCTCAAGTAATTGGAACAACGGAGAGGTCGAGGGAATCTCGTTTCGGGTTGGCTAGGTTCGTAGGCTGGTTCGCATTATTCCGCCATTCTTCAAAATAATTTGTCCTCAAATCGAGGCCTACATCAAAGAGATGTGGATTAGATACAATTAGACTCACATTGGCATGAGACTTACCTGGTAGGTCCAGTCGGTATGCATTAACAATTGGCTCCAACACCTATAATGGAACATCATCTCTAGGTAACATTACTTCAAAACGATTCATTATTAAATCGGGCCATTTGCTGGAAAAGAAATTTTACTGTTCACGGTTCTTTAAATTACATCTTCCTTCCATTGTGTTCAACACAATTCTTTTCGGAACTTAAAAGTCAAGAACAATGTCAGTAACAAAATTAAATTTAAGTATTTCTTTTAATGTGTTGTTGTAAATGGAAAAATATATAGGATTTTTTCTATGTAATTTATCACTTTTTTACTTAAATTCGTTGTTAAAACTAAGTAATTGTTTAATAAATTAATGAAATATGTGAAAATATGAAATTAGGACATAGAAATTATTAAAATATGATTTTATGCTTTATTATTAATATAAATATATTCTATTTTTTAAGACATAAAGTGGGTCATGCATGATTAAATTAAATAATAAAATATAAAATTATATTTAATAATTCATTTTAAAATATTTCATTAATGATTTGGATTTTAATTAATTAATTAAATTGGATAAATTTAATTCTTTGGTCCTCTAACTTGTTGATTTATTTTGGACAGGTCTGATAGCTTTGCTGGATTACAAAATTGTCGAAATTGGAGACCAAGTCAACCCAAAATTTGGCTGCATATGGCTGTCCATAAACTACTTTTTGGTTTAATTACACAAGGTCCTTGAAGAGTTGAAGAAATTAGAGATTTACTTGAAGATTTGCACTTGACCGAGTCTTAGTCCTGAGTTGTTGTGGCACTCAAGTTGACCAAGAATCAAGGAAAAATCAGCTTAACTTACTAAAATTATGGCCGGCCACCCATGGAGAATGCTTCAAAAGATGGAAACTCCTATTTTTAGCAAACTATCTCTCTCTCCTCACCTATAAATAAGACCCTCTCATTCCTTCATTCATCATCCCTCAATCATCCATCAAGCATCGTTCTCTCTTTTTCTCTTAGCCTTTTCCCTTCCCACGCCTAGCATCATCTCTTCATAGAGATTTTAGCAATTAAGCCTCTTAATGAACCCTTGGTTGGCCACCTTGGAGAACCATCAGCAAAGAAGCAAAGCAAAGGAACGAAAGAGTCATCAGTCAGAGTCTTGGGTGATAGCCACTCCGAATTAGATTTAATCTTTCTTTTCTTTAACTTAATATAAAGATGTTTGCTACGTGTTCTTTGTTCTTGTTTACAACAATGTTAGCTTAATTTTATTTAAGCTAGGATGATTGTTTTGATTAAATAATATTTATTTGATTCATGCTTATAATGTTTGTGCCTCAATCGATCATGTTTTCAATTAAAATCAAGTATGTATTTCGTTCATACGTGATTGAAATGCACCTGAATTAGCTGAGCAATCCTAACCAGACGACGGCTAATAGATGCATAATTGAAATGTGCATGCTCAATTTAGATCCTAACACGATTAAATTGTAGGTTGCATAAACACTCTAACCAAGCTCTGTTATCTGCATAATTTTTGGATTTGTGTGATTAAATTGTTTCAAACCTAACACGTCCCTGTTACCTCACACGAATGCTAAGAAACCCCTAGTAAATAAGGATCAGTAAAATGCGTATTTTCTAAGTAAAGGATTCCTAAAGGACCTAATGTGGTTTCCAAACTCATGAAAGATTGAGTTGGCATGGAATGTTTTTCCGAATGTTATTAAGCATGTTGATAATAAATTGAGTTTAATTAAAGTAATTGCCCTAGTTTATTTATGTTATAATTGTTGCAAATTGTGTTTCATTTTACTAAAATCTATTTCAATCATACAGTTTGCATACTTAGGATAATTGGCATTAGGGATCATTGCGTTTAGTTTAATATATTTTAACCACCACTTCTCAACTATATTGTGTTTTTATTTACCAAATTGTTAATATAATTTTACAAATTAAGTGACTTAGCACAAATACAATCCCTGTGGAGATAATAACTCAGTACTTACTTATTACTTGATAATGACTGTGTACACTTGTACAAACCTAAGCGTTACAATTTTTTGGCGTCGTTGTTGGGGATTGTTAACTATTGCCATAGTCATTTTTTTGTGAAATTATTTATTTTCAATTTGATTTATTTCTAACATTACTAACTTATTCCTTTTAATTTTTGTGACTTTCTTTCTAGGTGTTTATGAGCATAGATCGAATTATTGGTTTACTCCCTGTAGACCCTGAAATTGAGTGAACTTTTAAACAAAGAAGACGTGAATGAACAGCTCAAAGACAAGTCGAGATGGACCTTGGAAATCAGAATCAAAACCAAGGTAATGAAGTCGATCATGTTCGAAATCCTATCCTAATTGCCGATGATAGGGATCGATGCATTAATAGACAATATGCTGTGCCACTTTTGAGTGAGTAAATCTAGCGTAATTGAGTCGGGTTGCATGCAATCCTAGAAATAGGATGACATAAATCTACCGGATTAGAGTCAAATCTAATAAGAGAATCCATAGATCGATTTAATGCTATAATATGGGTTATAATTAGAAAGAAATTTTAATTAATCAACCTAGAGTCAGTTGCTATCATTCTTGAAAAGAGATATTAGCATAATTTATGGATTTATATGGATAAAGATACTAAGTGAAGAAATTGCGTAATTTAGATTAATAATGACAAATGAAGTCTAGAAAAATTCTTTCCTGGGTATTGTTTCGCTTCTTGATTGTTTACTCGATTATTTTCCCAATTTGTTCTTTGTTCTGTTCATAGTAAATTAATTTAGTTCATTTTAGTTTTAATCAATCACTCGAATTTATCGATTAAATAATAAAAAGACGGTAATTACTAGTACTTTTAGTCTTCGTGGGAACGATATCTTTGCTCACTGTAGCTATACTATTAATTGATAGGTGCACATGCCTTAGTCAGATTTTTAGTTGATTTATAACTACATTAGAGTGCTAGGTTTTGTAGGGCATGTTCGTTGCTAACCAGCCTAGCGATATGGGTGTTGCCTATGGTAGAACATGTTAGTTTTTCACCATGGTAAAGAACCCTGAACTCACGGGAATATGCATGTGTTCGAAATGATAAAAAATGTGATATTTTTTCTAATATGTGATTGAGGGATCCGAGGTTTAACCTAGAAAGGATATGAAAGAGTAAGTTAATATGACTTTGAATATGTTATATGTTACGTATTGAAACGAATAAGCAAATATGACTTTGTATAGGTTGTTTGATATGTAAATCTACTGATAGAAAAGAAAGGTTGAATATTAAGTAATGAGTAATATGAATCTATATAGGTTGTTTGATATGTAAATTTGTTGGTAGAAAAGAAAGGTTGAATGTTAACTAGTAAGTCCTGATCCATGCTTATTGTGTTGGAACGTAACATATTTGTTAAGTGTTGGTAATTGGCGTATAGAATCTACCCTAGTAAAGGTGTGTATGAATTAGCTTGATGAGGTGTTTGACATGCTAAGGTAAGTGTTTTAAAAGACTGTGTTTGGTGAGAAAGTGGCAGCTCTATTAAGGTTAAAGTTCTCTTTTGTGTAAGGATGAAAGTATTCATCTGATGTAAGAAAAAAGGTATACGCCCAATGTGAGAACCCGCCTGGAAGTGTTATCTACCATGGTTAAGAATTCGCCAATATTATGAGAGTGTTCGCCCGTACATCTCGGTGTGTAGAGATGATGTATTAGTATGTATGCATAAGAGTGCAATTGTTTTATCATTATTGCCTTTGTAATTCATCTAAAGCGTTGAGTCTTATCTTTTCTAGAACTCACTAAGTTCTTATGAACTTACCCCTCTTTTTCTTTTCCCTCTTCCAAGTGGAACTTCGTTTTAGTCTTGTAGAAGGGACTCAGCCAAAAAGTGTGACTTATGCAGTAAGCTTCGCCTGTGCTAGTTTTGTAACATGCATATAATCTTTGGGGTGGCATGTATTTCTATTTTAAATTTGAATCTGTAATAAATTACATTTTGTTTAACTATAGTTTTATACAAATGTTACCCCTTGAGAGATTAGATAAAGTCTTATGAATATGACCTATGAAGTGATTTCTACTTGTTTACGCCAAACTGTTTCGTATGAAATTGTTATCACTAGTATTTTATTCTAAAGGAAAGAATTTAACCAAAAGTTTCAAACTCAATTATATTTTTTATGGCGTATACTTGTTTTGATTGCTTTGATTACTTAAAAATCTTTCTGAGTTAACGCTAGCCCAATTTGTTATGCACCACAACTAAATTAAGATAGTATCATGTATAAGTCTTCTTTTGTGTAACGCCTCAGTCGACCTTTGAAGATTGGAGTGTTACACTATCCCCTATTATAAATTGGTCTATTTACCACTTTAAAATTTTGATTAATTTCTATTTAAGTCCCCAAGCCATTGATCAATTAAAAATCTCTAGCGATTGGACTTTTACAATTTAGTCCTTAAGCCTTAATTAGCTGTTAATTCGGCAAAATTATTGGACCAATCTCTAATATATTTTTATATTTTCTCCATAAATATTCATATTTAATATTTATATACTCAATTTACGGAAATGGAGTTCCAAAACTGTATTTTCGGTATCACTGAAATTCAGGTTGTTACAATTCTCCCCCTTTAAGAAATTTCATCCTCAAATTTACCTGGGAAAAGATGGGGGTATTGAGATCTCATAGTTTTTTTTTCTCCTATGTAGCCTCTTCTACACCTTGACAGTGCCACAACAATTTCACTAATGACACGCACTTGTTTCTTAGTTCTTTGATCTCTCGAGCTAAGATTTTAATTGGTTTTTCATTATACACCAAATTGGGTTGCAACTCGATTTTTTCAGGAGTTATGACATGAGAGGGGTCGGATCTATATCTTTTCAGCATTAATAAATGGAAAACATTATGGATCTTATCCAGTTCCAAAGGTAGAGCTAATCGTATGCTATCGGTCCAATTCTCTCAACAATTTCATACTGTAATAGCCCGTTTTTAGTGAAATCGGAACAGTGGTTTCGGGACCATAAATCTAAAGTTAGAAGAAAATTTATTTTAATATTATTTTATGGTATATAGTATGATAGAAATATCGTATGAAAATTTTGTTAAGAAATTTTACCGTTTACATGCCTAGCTTGATAAAAAGGATCAAATTGCATAAAGTGCAAAAGTTTAATTCTAGTAGCTAAAGGTATCAAATAGCTATGGAATTTAAAATTGGAGGTTCTTATATGGCAAATAAACCATTTAGAGGAGTTAGAAGATAATGATGATTATTCATCATTGGAATTTAGTAAATTATTAAGGTTAATTTTGGAAAGTAAATGATAAAATGATGATAAATAAATAAAATAAAATAAATTTTCATCATTTTCATCATCTTTCCTAAAATAAAACATGGAAACCCTAGCCATGGAAGCGTGAAGATAGACAAGCTTATTTTCTTATTTAGGTGAGTATTCTTGTCCCGTTTTTAATGATATTTATGTTTCCGAGATCGTAATAGCTTAATCTAGCTATCTCGGGGATTAATTTGCAAAATTGTTAAAGTATTAGGGTTTTCTCGTGGATGAGTATAGTTGAATTTTGAAGTTTTATGGTAGAAAATGAAAGGTTTTTGTTAGATAAAAAAAACTTTTGTAAAGAGAATTTTGATGAAATTATGATTTAGGGACTAAATTGAAAAGATAAAAAATTTATGGAAAAATTCTAAATTTTTTGAAAAATATGGGTTGCTATTGATATTTATGAAAATCGGTTAGGCTTGAAATAAGGATTAAATTGTATGAATTTCATTTTCCAAGCCTAGGGACTAAATCGTAATTAATTAAAAGTATAGGGCAAAATAGTAATTTTGACAAAGATGTGTATTGGGTAGACCTAGTACAGAATTAGATCAAGGCAAAGAAAAAGTGTCAGATTAGTAGCCTTCGTATCTACATATACTTATCGAGGTAAGTTCGTGTAACTAAATTGTATATTTGTATGTGTGTGAAATGTGTAATTCCCATGTAAAATACTGATCACATATCCAACAAGTACCGAGCCTCATTTGAACCTTAGAAATTTGATGGATACAAATGATATGTCATTAAGGGTTCCCAATTGGTTGTTGTCCTGCATGTGTTGCGGATACACCACAACTCTCACGAGCTTCCCGTTATTTAGCTATTATGAACATCCCGATATTCGGCTCTCACTAGCTTCTCGATTTTTAGCTCGCAAGAGCTTCCCGTTATACAACTTATATGAGCTTCCATTATATGGCTCGGAAGAGCTTCCCGTTTACATGCTCGTATGAGCATTCCTGAATATGAATTGACGGATTACAGTTTTGTACACTTTGTGTGTACTTCCCGTGTGTCCAACGATATTTTAAATGGTTCAACGGGCACAGTTCTGTTACAAGATTATATGATAATGACATGAACTGTTACTGGAATTTATGTGAAATACATTAAAATGATCTTACATGATATAGTGAAACATGAAATGGGATGATACATGTATATAGAACTTGCTTGGTGGTTATGTTCACCCATGTTTACAGAATATTACATGAGAATCACATGGCTAACATGTTGAGGAAATGTGTATAGGCTTTTGGCCAAATTGGTTTGGATATGTTATGAATGCTTACCTTAAATGTGAATAAATGGTAAGTTAAATTCCATGTTATACGAACTTACTAAGCTTAAATGCTTACTCTGTTTTATTTTCCCTATTTTATAGTAACTCGGAAGCTCGTTTTGGTTGAAAGCTGGTCAGAGTTGATTCACACTATTCATCATCCTTTTTGGTACTTATAGTAAACTAATTTTGGTTATAATGGCATGTATAGGTTAATTTGGCCAATGTTGGCATAAAATTATCTTGTTGAGACTAGCCATTAGAGTGGCTTGAGTTTGATATATTTTGACATGTATATAAATGGCCTTATCATGATTGATGTGTGTTTGATATGGTTGAATGATGAACAATTTATTGGCATATTGAATATTGGTTTGAGATAGTATATGTGTATTTGGTCAATTTCGTAAGTATGAATACTTGGATATATATGGTGATATGTTATGTATAAAACTTGTTTTTGGCTTGATTTGAATGCCTTGTTATGGTTTGATATTGTGCTAAAGTGTTGTGTTAGTTTTATGATAAATGGGGCGAGTAATGTGGCTTGGAAATAGCCTATTTTTGTCTACATGGGCAGAGACACGGGCTTGTTTCTCAACCGTGTGTGACACACCGCTAGGTGACACAGCCGTGTGTCCCTTGTATCTTTTAAATTGCGCAGGTCAGTATGCTCAACACGGCCTAGCACACGGGCGTATGACTTGGCTGTGTGACCCAATTCAGAGAGTTACACAGGTCTGGACACGGGGTGGGACACGGCCATGTGTCCTTATTTCGAATGCCCATATGTCCTGAGACACGACCATGTCTCTTGACCGTGTGAGATACACGGCCTGGCCATACGGGAGTGTGTCCCCTGCAACTTTGAAAAATTTTAATGTTTTCTAAAAAATCCTTTGAGTACCCGATTTAGTCCCGACTATTTCCAATGTGTATTTTAAGCCTCGAGGGATCATATAAGGGACAATATGGTTGATTTTGATTGGTTTCTGATATGAATGCTATATGATATGAAATGTATGTTATTTAAATCTATAAATTCTAGTAATGCTCCATAACCTTGTTCCGACGATGGATACGGGTTAGGGATGTTACACATACGGTCTAGTAAACCTCGAATTGAGCTTCTCTTTTCTACCGAAACGTAGAACATTTTTCCAAGGTGAAACTTTTAGAAAGACCTTGTTACCAACCACAAATTCAATATCTTTTCTTTTCAGATCGGCATAAGAATTTTGCCTATCAAACGCAGCTTTTAAGAAATCTCAAATAGCCCTGACTTTATCTTCGGTTTCTCGCATTAATTAGATTCCTCTCAACTTTTTCTCACTCAAATCCACCAAACATAGAGGAGTTTGACATTTACGCCCATATAAAGCTTCGTAAGGTGTCATTTTGATGCTTGATTAATAGTTATTATTGTTTGCAAATTCATCCAATGGTAGGAATTTTTCCTAGCTTCCCTCGAATTCAATTACACAACAAAGCAACATATCTTCAAGTATTTGGATTACTCACTCCGATTAACCATCAGTCTAAGGGTGAAATGTTGTGCTCAAATTCAATCTAGTGCCCAAAGCTTCATGCAATTTATCCCAAAATCTAGAGGTAAACCTTAAATCTCGATCTAAAATGATAGATAATTGCACACCATGCAACCTTACAATCTCATAGATATATAATTCGGCCAATTTCTCAAGTGAATTGTCAACTCTCACTGAAATAAAATGAGCAGACTTTGTCAACTTGTCAACTATCACCCAAATTGAATTTTTTTTCTTCAGAAATAAAAGTAACCCTTTTACAAAATCCATAGTGACTTACTCCCATTTTTATTCAAGAATCATTATAGGTTGCAAAAATCCTAAAGGAACCTGATGTTCTACCTTAACCTACTGGCATACCAAACACTTAGCCACGTATTTGATTATCTCCCTTTTATACCCAGACAACAATACAACGGTTTCAAATCATTTACATTTTGTTTCCACTTGGATGCATTGTATTGGTGTTGTTATGAGCCTCATGGAGAATATCTCTCTTCAACTTAGGATCATTCAACATACACAATCTATTACGAAAGTATTAACTCTCGTTGCCACTTATGTTAAATTCACTAGTTTGCTCCTTTTTTTGCAAGTTCCTGTTTAACTTCCAATTTTCTATCACCTTTTTTCAATTCCCAAATTATTTGGAGCAATACGATTTTAGCCCTCAATTCTGCCAAAATGGTTCTATTTTTCT
Source organism: Gossypium raimondii (assembly GCF_025698545.1). Lineage (NCBI taxonomy): Eukaryota > Viridiplantae > Streptophyta > Magnoliopsida > Malvales > Malvaceae > Gossypium > Gossypium raimondii. Next base: position 12,735,233 of record NC_068571.1, read on the forward strand.
CCAAAGTCAAATGTGCATTCATTGCTTTCAAAGCGAATAGGGATTTTCAACTCAGAGCGTCAACCACAGCATTAGCTTTTCTCGGATGATAATCAATAATCAGATCATAATCTTTAAGCAGTTCAAGTCACCTGCATTGTCTCAAATTTAGTTCTTTTTATGTCAGCAAATATTTTAGACTTTTATGATCAGTGAAAATGTGACATTTTTCACCGTAAAGTTAGTGCCTCCAAATCTTCAAAACAAAAACTACAACTGTGAGTTCCAAGTCGTGAGTAGGGTAATTTTTCTCGTGCGACTTAAGCTGTAGGGAAGCATAAACAATCACTTTCCCCTATTGCATTAATATGTACCCTAAACTATTGAGGACGCATCACTGAATACCACAAATTCATTTCCAGAGTCTTGCTGGGTTAAAATCGGAGCTTAAGTTAACATAGTTTTCAAATTTTCAAAACTCCACTAGCACTTTTCAGACCATTCAAAAGCAACATCATGTTTGGTTCAATGGAATAGCTATTCCGTTACATGTGAATTCGGTGCACTACAATGAAGCTATAGTTTGGTTCAAGGATTCACTATGTAGCCAAATGGTTGATTCCTCTTTTATTCCATAAACACCCATAATACTCATTCAACAGCTCCCCCGAGAATGGCTATTACGGGCAAACACTAAATAGCCCCCAAAATATTATTCCTCAAATGTCCTTGGCAAATAATGTAAGAGACCATGAACAAAATGTAAAAATCAAAATTAAATTAACAAAAATGACAACAATACACATGCCAAACCAAGACAATACATCAAGAATCCAAGTAAAGAAACAGGAAGAGAAATTAAAGTTAGAGAGAATAGGCAAATATCATCAACATATGAAAAAGCCAAAGTATTTAGCTGGCAGTTTAATTAAAAAAGGGTCAAAGGTGCATTTTTTTGTAGATCTTCACTTTTTATAGAGCTTTTAGAAAAATCTAATAATAAACATAAAAAGAGGATATTTAGAGGAAACTACAGACGACATTTGGTGTAAATCTGGGTTAGGGAGACAGTGGCAGCAAGCGGAGCACGATGGTAGAGGTGGTCGAAATCTTAACTTAAAGTTGGTTTTTTTTTTCATTTCATGAAGAACATGAATGGAAAAGAAGAAAGATTTTGGAAAGGGAGAATGCGAGAAAGAAAATGAGAAAAGAGAAATTTTATATTTATAAGGAGAGAGAAAAATAAATTTATATGTTTTTAAATATGGCATAGTGTAATATAATTTAATTATATATGACATAACATAAAATTATATATTTTATTTATTAAATCAATATTTTATACTTAAATAATATTAATTATGTTTGAATAATATAATTCATATGAAAGTATAATTTTTATTTATAATTTATAAAATTATGAATTTTTAATAAAATATTTTATTAATTTACTTTAAAATTTAATATACAATTATTTTAAATTTATTTAATTATAAATAATAATATAAATAAATTTATTTAATTATAAAGGGCATATTCGTCATTCGAGTTTTTTTGCCTGTTACATATCTATTCCTCTCAACCAAACGCATGAATTTTATTACAATAATCACTCCATTCCATCCAATCAAACCATTATTATGCCTATTCAATTCCATTACAGCCCTTTTCTATTCCAGTGAACCAAACATGCCGTAAAATTCTTCTGTAGCAATCTAGTCACTGATGGGATATCATCGAGAACCCTTTTATGAATCGTCGATAATATCCTACTAAACCCAGGAAGCTTCTTGCCTTTGTCACATTTTTGGGAGCTTCCAATTTAAAATGGCTAAGATTTTGCTAGGATCAACCCGAATACCTTCAGCTGATATCACGTGCCCCATAAATCTCACTTCTCGGAGCCAAAATTTGCATTTTCTAAACTTAGAATATAATTGTTTTTCTCGCAAAATCTATAATACAGCTCTCAAATTCCAATCATGATCTTTTTCATTCTTCGAATAAATTATAATATCATCAATAAACTCAACGAAAAATTGGCGGGGGCATTTGTAAGCCCAAACGGCATTACCAAGAACTCATAATGTCTATATCGGGATCAAAAAGTAGTTTTCGGCACATCAGAATCTTTAACTCTGAGCTGGTAATATCCCAATCGAAGATCAATCTTGGAAAACAAGCTTTCTCCTTTGAGTTGGTCGAACAAATTATTAATTCGAGGAAGCGAATACTTGTTCTTTATTGTTACCTTATTTAATTGCCAGTAATCGATGCACAATCTTAGAGTTTTGTCATTTTTCTTCACAAACAATATCGGAGCTCCCCATAGGCAACACGCTCAGTCAAATAAGTCATCGATCCAGAAGTTCTTACAACTGAGCTTTCAACTCTTTTTTGTTGGAGCCATTCTATACGGCACAATAGATATTGACGTAGTTTCAAGGGCTACGTCGATAGCAAATTAAACTTCTCTTTTAGGCGGCAAGCCCTGTAACTTCTTGAGAAATACATCTGGGAATTCTCAAACTGTGGGAACTTGATCTAATTCGAATCCCAGCATTCAAGTATCTAGAATATGGGCTAGATATGTTTTGCACCCTTTTTTGATCAATTCCTAAGCTAACATTGTTGAAATTATATTGGTTGAACATTCAGATCGACCAGCTTCGACATTTATCATTTTACCATTCATGGACTTAAGCAAGATTCCTTTCCGCTTAAAGTTTACCACAACATCACGATGAGTCAAACAATCTATACCGAGAATTACATTGAACTCATCAAACAACAACATAATCAGATTGGCCAAAAATTCACGACCCTGGATTATCAATGGGTAATTCTTACAAATTTTATTGACATTGACACTCTGGCCTAACAGGCTGGTCACTCGAACATCAAACTCTACCATATTTAGTAGTATATTTCTCTTCATTACTAATGAAGTGAAAATATATGAATGAATCGACCCAGGGTTAACCAATGCATGCATACATATATTAAATAAAGAAAATGTACCAACAATAACATCAAGAGTAGTAACCTCCTCTCTGGCCCAGATTGCATAAGCACTAATAAGCGCAGGAGCCTTAGATCTCAAGGACGTATCCCTAATTCCTCCATGTTTACCACTAAAACTACCACAAGTTCTTGGTTTTCTACCTTTGTGTGGGGCGATTATCAGCTTCATAGCCAGACCACCATTAGCGACTGCCTTTCTCGGCTAGTCTCTCATGAAATGTTCTATGGTGTCACATCTGAAATAGGATTCCTTTCTCAGCCTACACATCCCAAATGACCTAACCTGATCTTCTGGTCCAAGCTACAGGATGTCACATTCGTTACTAGAGCAACTATGATCAATTATATTCAATTTCAATTCATTAAACATTTAAATATGAGTAATACATGCATATAATATGATATGTAATCATTTACGAGTCCTATACGAGCTTACAAAAGCTCTTTTTCTAACTGAAGGTCAAACTAGGACCAAATTATATAGTTTTTAGAATATCAGGTCAACGTCGCTATTTCGAGGGTTCCTCGTTGTAACACCCTATACCCGGTCCGGTCACCTGACCCGAGCTATAGAATATTACAAGTATAAACCCTTAACATCGATCACAATTTAATAATAGATAATTAAATAATGCATTTGAAATCATTTCTATGCAATTCAATCAAATCGAGGCCTAATTCGAGTTTATTGAACATTTAAAACAATTCGGGAACAATTTTAGATTGAATTGAAACTTTTACAAAATTTTGAGTAAAAAGTGAAAACAGGGGTCACATGGCCGTGTGGTCAGGCCATGTGGTATAGCTCATCCCGTGTGGCTCTAAAACATGGTTGTGTGGCCAAGTCGTGTAACAATTTGTGCCCGTTTAACTCACGCTCACATAACCATTTCACCAGGTCGTGTAACTCACTGTGACCATGTGGACAAACCTGTACCAAAATAAAAAAGACCATATGACCGTGTCATGCAACCGTGTGGCAGACCGTGTCACAAACTGTGTGTACCCAAAATTCCTTCGAACTCAAGCGAGACCACCTACAATTTCATGAACTCCAAGCCAAGCATTTACCATCTCATAAACCTATTCAAAATATACTAAAACATGCCAAAATATATCTATTCACGTGTAACCTATGTGTCTAACCAATATGCCACAATTGACACCACAATTCAAATATGAGACACCAACCATTAAACTCATTCAAAAATTGACCAACATCATCTCATTTCCATGTATCAAATAGGTTCCAAGTATGTAATACATCAAAGTTATTTATGTTCTCATTCACAAACAAAAACACCAAAACATGATCATTAACTTGCATCATAACATCCTATATACATGCCACAAATAACCAGCTAACAAACTTGAAAATTCTACCGAATCGAGTGACGGTAGGTGCGAGCTTCTCATTGATCCAATCAACACGTTCCAAACGTCCAAAACCTATAGAAAGATAGTACCATGGGTAAGTATATAAAACATTTAGTAAGCTCGTACAATATAAACATTCACTTACCTCAAATTCTTATCACATATAAATTCATTATGAATTACAAGTAAACCTATCAAAATTCAAACCACTTCATCAATATAGATACAAAGCTTTAAGCTGAACCATTTGATCAAACATAAACATATTCATTTTCAAATAATACCAACTTTGCTCTCATAATCCAAACACGTTATTCACTTAGCAAAACTCAAATGGTACATCTCTAGGACTTTAATAGCAATCCTTCTCAATGAAATTTCATTAAAGACCTCAATAAACAGGTGAAAACAATAGTATCTAGTAACCCGTTAGGGTCAAACCTACATGATATATTGCCTAGCCAAGGCTTAATATTCTTGTATTCTCGAGTCTGCAACAGATACAGGAACACAAAACCTAATTCCGTATTCTCAAGTCCGCAACATATGCAGGAGCTTGGAACCTAATTCTATATTCTCGAGTCTACAACATATGTAGGAGCTCGAAACCTATTCCTGTAATCTCGAGTCTGCAACATATGAATGAGCTTAGAACCTGGGCAAACTCATAAACCTGTATACGAGCATTTACTAATTTCATTGGGATATATCTCGAGTTATAACATAATTCCAATCCAACAACATCCAATATTAACGATCTTAATATATTAGATAAACATAAATGAATGGATTCATAATGTATGAGCTTACCTATCAAAATGGTAACAATTCAACTATCAGGGACTAGTCGGTAATTTTTCATTTTCATCATACATACTCTGATCACTGAGATTCTTGATCAATTTGCAAGAACAAGCTTGCTGTAAGGTAGGTTTTTCTTTCCCCTTTAGAAATGGCTTAATTTTATGAAAAAGATGAAGTAAATGGAAAAAAATGTTTGTTTTAACTTTTGTTTCTTTATTTTAATAAGTAAAATACATATATTAATATTTTAGTTTTAATTAACATATTTTATAACATAAATATTCATCAAAATCATCCACCAATATCAAATTTTGGTCAAATCTATAATTTAATCCTTGACTTTATAATAATTGACCCTTTCAACACCTAAAATTCAATAGAGATAGACTTTTACGATTTAGTCCTTTTTTCCTTAACTAGCTATCTAAATATCAAAATTACCAAACCAAAATTTAATACAACACTTAATTAATTCTGAAAATATTAAATAATTAATATTTATAGACACACACGCCAGAATCGTGGTCCTGAAACCACTATTTTCAATACCACTGAAAACAAGCTATTACACTCGTCGCGACACAACTCACTGACTAGGTCTCTTCATGATTTAAGGGGACAATGTCGCTATGTGACCGTCTATTTGCCAAGGGTCTGAAATGGTACCAACTTGCAATTACCTAAACACACTAAAACTCATTTCCATTCATAATTTCAGCCAAATACAAACCTCTAATAAGTTCAATTCTAAACAATAGTACCTTATATATATATATATGCATTACATTCATTTCATCATTTTAATCCATACACACAATCAACTTCATAATGTTAACCATTTAAACTACTTGGCATAAGGACGTATATATGCATTCCATATAAGCTAAAAGCATATCAACAATCCATGCATTACCAAATATGTGACAAACTCATTTGCACAATCCAAACATTTAACCATTTCCAAAATATCAATTCCAACATATCACATATTCTACCAAAAACTGCCTCAACCTAGGTACATTTCATATATTTAACCAAAGCGGGACTATACAAACATTGTTGAGTCAAGGATCTTTAGCTGGATGCTAAAATTACTTCTCATAACCTCAAGATTTACTTGTACCTATGCACAGAGAAAACAAACCATACGCTGAGTGATAAAGCTCAATGGTATTTCCATGATTCAAGTAAATATGGAACATGTTTCAATTAATGTCATACATTCAATTCAAATTATGATATCAACCAAGTCATATACAATTCATGTTAATTCTCACCCAACATATCAACTTGTATATGCCACAAAGTGTACCAATTATGTCATATGAATCAACCATACGTTACTTCAATTAACCAAGCTAAATGAACATATCATACTATCATACTAAAATCAATAATGTTTGCATTTCTATACAAATCTCAACATTTGATAATATTCGTATTTCATTTCTGAATTGAATTAATTAATTCGTTATCTTTCCAAATCTGCCATTAGGCTCATTTAACCGGTTCGCATGGTCTTTCACATGCTATCGATAGCCATATATCACATATATGTACCTGTAGTACAATTTCACAACATTAATTCAATTCAACCATCATTTAACCAATTCACAATTTATATCCCTTATTAACTTGACTCAGACTCGAACGAATACACAAATTCGAACCAACCCACCAATTTGGAAACCAGTGCCTCATCAGAACGTCCGATGTAGCACCCCTAACTCGTATCCTTCTCCAGAATAGGGTTATAGAGCATTACTGGAGTTTACAAATTAATTTTCAGACATTTTATTTCATCAAGCATTCATATTTATAACCAATCAAAATCAAAACATTTATGAGCTAACATAAACCAATTTAACTTATACAATTCATTATAATCAGAATCAAATCATCCAAAATTACCAATAGAACCAATGGATAATGTGATATATCTCCAACAAGCTTCCAACCCAATCGAGCTTCCGATAATCATTTCAAAACATCTAATAATTATACCTATTACCAATAATAATTCAATTCCAACAATAAAACACACATATATATAATATTAATTACCAAATAGCATTCACTTCTATTAAAATTATACAAAATATAGTTCATACGAACTTACCGGCTAAATTGCGTAAATAGCAAAATTCGTGGACATTTTGGAAAATTTTATTTTCTCGAATTTCCAACCAATCTTGATCTAAATTAATATTTCATTCAATTTAATAATTTAAATAATAAAACAATTCATTTCATGCAATTTGGTAACTTTTGACATTTTACAAATTTACCCTTAAAGTTTTACATTTGTTCAATTTAGTCCCTGAACCTAAAACATGTAAATTGGTCATTTTTAATGAAAACTCATGCTAGTTGAATAATCATATATTTTCATCCTCCTCCTCTCCATTCCACATCCTTAATGTATATAACATGCTTATATGTAACATTATCTATAATTTCACCATTTATTTATATATTCATTCAAAGTTGTCCACTTGAGTCATAGTCACTAAATTATTTACATCTTGAGCTACAGAACTCCAAATTGAGATCCGTTAATTTTCTTTGAAACTAGACTCACATATATCCTTACCATAAAATTTTTAGAATTTTTAGTTTAGCCAATAAGTACAGTTTATTCTTTAAAGTCACCTCTTTTCTGCTATCTGACATTTCCAAGCCTTCTTCACTAAAACTTAATTATCTCCTTGCAAAAAATTCAGATCATATCCCTGTTTATTTCTATTGAAAATAGACTCTTTAATAATTTTAAACATATGAATTATAACCCATAATTATTTTTTATAATTTTTATTATTTTCCAAATTCAGAAAAGGGGAACCCAAAATCATTCGACCTTGTCTCGCAAAATCTATTATATCTCATGATTTACAATTCCATTACTTACACCATTTCTTTTATGAGAAACTAGACTCAGTAAGATTTAATTCCATATTTTTTCTTCCTCTAATTTCATTTCCACAATTTATGGTGATTTTTCAAAGTTAACCTATTACTGCTGTCCAAAATTGTTTTAGTGCAAAATGTTAATTACTAAGTTTATAACTTCCATATTCCCTTTCTCTATAATATTTCCCATCACTTTCACTTATTTCTCCTCATTAATATATCAAGAACATAATACTTTATATAAGAAAACTCTACTATAACATCTTTTCCATGCTATTTCAATAATATCAAACTTAAAAATATATTGAAATCTCAATGTTCTTACCCTGTCCTATTGATTTCAATCATTAACTTAATTTTCGCTCTCCTCCAGCTTCGATTTCTTGAATCCAACTTGATATTATAGCTCCCCATAGTCTCCTTGTTACCTTTATCTCTTGATGGATATGGAAATTCTTTTGATTTCTAGGTGAAAATGGTAAGTTTTTGGAGGAAGGACCAAATTATAAAGAAAGCAAAACTTTCCTTCTTTCTCTCTTCTCCTCACGTTCGATGCATGGAAGATGATGGGTTGGTTGCTTTTCATCTTTCTTTCCACATATATATATACTAAATAAATTAATAATAAAATAATAAAATATCATTTAAAAATCAAATTAAAATATTAATAAACTAATATTTATTTAATTAATTAATCTAAAATATCACCAACATCATCATTGCCTTCTAGATTTCTCTCTCTTCTAATTGACCATTTTGCCCTTTATGTTCTTTTAAAATTCCATCCTTGAGTCATCACTTAATTTGGTAAATTTACGATTTAGTCCCTCAAAATTCTTCACCTTTTCAATTTGGTCCTAATTCATCCATTTTCCTTGATTTCTAGATTATTCTACCCTTAAAATATTTGCACTATTGGTCCTTCAAATTTTTCATATTTACACTTTAACCCCTTAAATTTTGAGTATTTACTCTTGGGCCACAAAACTTTTCTCACTTTTGCGATTTAATCCTTTCCTGAATTAATATGTCATAATATACTTCTCAATGTTGACATAACTCAAAATTACCCTTTTTATCACTTTATTTCCTTATTTTACTATATCAGGAATATTATCTTACTTTCTTACTGTAGTAATTTTTTTTTGGGTATTACATCTGAAGTATATAGATCGTGTCCGACACTCATCAGTATAATCGAAGTAAAAGTTGTGCCCAACACTCATCGAAACGTCTGAAGGAAAATGCACTCAGTGCTCATCGACATATAGTTGAAGTAACCCAACTCAATCTATCCTACAGCATGCCAACTATATCCGACTCTGTCCAAACAGTTAATAGAGTAACAAATTTTTCAATTTCATTATATAGTTCAATTAATACTTGATCATACTCAATTCATCATCATTTCATCATATAATATAACATGTTTCAATCACCTCAATACCATATTATGCAAAATATCATGAATATGCAATACTTAAATTGATCCTGAATCATAGAAATACAAACTGAAATCTCACGTCACTCCTCGTCAGCTCTCGCTTTTCCTTTCCCTCTCGACAGCTCGACGTTGTCTTTAGCTATGAATAATAATTCAACAATTACACACTATCAAATTTCATCCAATTCGCATTCAAATACAAAACCAGACATATCTTGTAATTTATTCAAATTAGTCTCTAAACTCAGGCCAAGCATAACTTTTGGTATAGAGCTTCGAATTAATATTTGATTTCACATTTACTCATTAGGGACCTTCTACTTTCTATTCCTACCATAATTTCATAATATTTTTTTCATTTTATTCAATTTGGTCCCTAATGTAACAAAGCTAACAATCAAGCTTGTTAAGCTTTACAATTTAGTCCTTTTCATAATCTAAGCTTAATTTCTATCAATTTCACACCAAATTCATCTAATCCTCAACAATGGAAACTTATAAAAATTTCACCAATTGAACACATTGATATATGGGCTAGCTAAATCAAGCTCCCATGATTCAATTTCCATAAAAATCAAAGAAAAATTGCTAGGGACTTGCTTGAAATAAGTGGCCGAATATGAAAATAGTTTTGAAGCTTTCAAACTTGGTTGTTTAATAGTGGACGGTGGGTAAAAGATGAAGATGATGACTTTTTTTATTATCTTTTCCCACTTATTTCACTTATATAGTTAGATTAACTTACAATTAAACGTAATTAAACCTTAATCACCAATTAACTAAATATAATGTCATCCGCCATCATCATCCACTATTACTTATTTAGAATTGGTCTATTAACCATTTTAGTCCCTTGGATAATTGCTATTTAAGTCCCCAAGCCTTATCCTAATTAAAATCTATAGCGATTGAACTTTTATAATTTAGTTTATGAGTCTTAATTAATCACTTTTTGGTTAAATTACTTAAATAAATTTCAATATATTTTAATACTAGCTCCGTAAATATTCCTATTTAATATTTACAGACTCGATTTACGAAAATGATATCCCAAAACCGTATTTTCCGACACCACTGAAAACCGGATCATTACAAAAATTCCTAGGAAATATCTATTTGAACCTTTATCCCTATCAGATTCCTAATTAAACATCTAAAATTTGAGCAATCCAAGCTCTCTCATAAGGTCATCAAATTAACGTTAGCTTAAGGTCACCATACCTCATCTCATCATCACTATAATAGCATGAATTATAAACATCATAGCACATCCATTACAGACAATATATATATACAAAGCTTATAAACATTTACAAGGGTCCTTGATTCATAACATTAGATTATTTACATACCAACCATATCTAAAATAGTACCTAAAACATATAACCAAAGGTATTACATCAAAAGGAGGATGCGACGCAGTCAGGTTGATATAGCTCTCCTGGATGGCCTCTTATCGTAATTAGAATGTTAACCTACGAGCAGAAATAAACAATCCACGTGCTGAACTTTCCTAAAATACTCAATGGTGCTCGCATTATTTTTAATATTGCTTTATTTCTTAAAATGAACATAAACGTGATGAACAAATAACATGATGGTCAATTAAGGTTTAATTCTTTTAACCAAGTGCAATTAGCCATAATTCCTATTTCAACAAGGCTTCATAGTATCAATCTATACTTTAAGCACAACTTGTAACCATTATATTATGGGTAAAACACTTTGTTTAATTCTTTACGATACTTTTTTATGGTTAAAACATGGTTTTTAGGCTATTAACAACCTCTTGAGAATAATTTAAAACCTTTTTTACGATTATGTCAATTATACTTTAGTTTTAGCTCTTATGAAATATTCGTTAATTTTATATTTCGATTTCACCATTAATAGACACCAGTGAACTTCAAGCTGGATAGGCAAATAACGGTCCTACCAAACTCTTTTTTTAATACATAGATAATACCTGTAGTAAGGCTGGGGACATCAACACCAGTGGTAGCTATAATTTTTTTTTTTTAATTTGTTGCTCAACAATGGATAAATTTGTGGCTGGATTTTGCCGATCAAACCCATTCATAAAAATCGACTTCCATATACCTCGCATTGCTTCAGCAGAAAAGTATCTGATGATGACCGCTAGAGTTGCTGGAAGGAAATCAACAAGATTTAGGCTGTGTTATCCAATGCTTCTCTGATGAGATTTTTTATTAAAAAGTATTTTTCCCTAAAAAGCAATAAAGCATGGGCATCAGTGTAGAAAATTTTTTAACTTATTTTAAGTACTTTTTCACAGATGAAAAAACAGAATTTTTTAGCTTTTTTTCAGCCTAAAAGTGTTTTTAGTTGATATTTTACATTTATAACCTTACTATTTCTTCTTCCAAATAGACATTAGAATTAATTAAAAACAATACAACTATGTTAAAAGCATTAATTAAAAATAAAAATAAGTTTTAAAATAATAAAATTGTGTCAATATCTAATTATAAATATTTAATTATTATATTTAAATATTTAAATATAGTTTATATATTCTAATTAAATTTAATAAATAATTAATATTAATTACTTAGAAATATTTAAAATTAGTATTATATATTAAAATATTAACAATAAGTTATAATAAATTATTTTTTATATTTTTGCTAAAATATCATAATATTAACTAATTTGAACATTATTTAAATACATATTTGTTACTTTATAATATCATATCTAAAATGAGCATTTTATTTCTCCAAAGCACTTTTTGACAGCAATATCAAACACTCAAATTTTTCAAAAGCACTTCTCAAAAGCACTTCTCAAAAGCACTTTTTCACATCACTTTTCAAAAGTATTGCCAAACTAGCCCTTAGTTCAAAAAATTACTTTTGAAAAAGTATTAAAGTTTTTACAAAATTCAACAAATTTGTAATTAGAACTAAATTGAAACATTTTGCAAATCTTGAAGGCTAAATTTATTATTTTTAGAATTATTATTAAAATGATAAATTTTATAAACATTGAAGATAAAATTTGTTGAATTTTTAGATTTAAGATCAAATTGATAGAATGTAAAAATATTGGAGGACTAAATTTGTTATTGGGTCAATTAAAAGCTCACATTAGACTTCTATTATTGAGTTAATGATAGTTAACATAAAAGTGACTAAAATATTTAATTTCAAAAGTTAATTTACTAAAATAAAAATAAAATTAATAGTTAAAAGGCGAAAATAAAACCAATTGCGTAGTTAGATTATTATTCTTATAATTTTTTTAACTAGCATTTTTATATTAACCTAATATAAAAGTGATCTCTCAAAAAGTATTTATCTAGAATTTAAAATTTTGATAGCTTAAGTTTATGACAACACAACAATGTCTTTTAAGATTTTGTTTAGGTTATTTTAAATATTCAGTTAGCCATAGGATAGATGGCGGTGGCACATGTAAACTATTAAAGAAAGGCGGTTTCAAATCATCTTTGGGTTAATTTAATTAATTGTCCCTATAGTATTAGTTGGATTTTAAATCAATCCTAAACTTCAAAATATTTTAATTCATTTCTTAAAGTATTAGTTTTGTACCAATCATGTCATTATGTCAGCTTGGCAATTAATTTGAACGTTGAATGCTAGTTTGAATCGATAAAAGCATATTTAAAATACGTGCAATAAATTATAAATACGTGTATATTTATCACATAAATTTGTTGGATATAAAAATCGATGGTATCAAAAATTTTAGGAGGTCATCTTTTTAATTTTAAAACATCAAATTCAAGTTAATGCGATAGTTACACACATGTTTACAATTTAATTCACATATTTTAAATATGCTCCACATCAAATTTGAACTAGCATTAACATCTAAACTAATGACAAGGCTAATAGAAAGACATATTCGATATGATATTGATATTTTAATATTCAACTTGAGTAATTTGAAGTTTAAGATATGAGCCCATCCACATACACACGATCACATTATTATAATATTTTTATACATTAACAATTTAATTTATGTAGATTTTGGCATGTTGATTTATATATATCATGTTAATTTTTGCATATTTGTTACAGTGACTCAATTTAAATGTGACTCAATCTAATTTAGCTTTGTCGAGCGACAAAGCACGAAACACCAGAAATAAGCAGGTGCCTGATATTGTTGTAGTCTTGGGCGTTGTATAAGATGTCATTTTTGGCATCAATTAGTCACCAAACACATATCTTTCCACTTATAAATAGGTAATAAAATTTAAATTTACATCAATAATTTTGCTTTTTATGAAAATGTGTTTTAACAAGTTTAATTTTTTTTAGATGCTATACTTGTCCAAGTATCAGGAAGTCCTACACCCTTGTGATTTACCGACAGATGATTGAGGTACACGCTGAGGAGGGGGTAATTTTTCCTAATATTCATGTCATGTAATTACTTTATTTATGTTATTTGACTCATGTTACTATAACCATGTTATTAATTGTGCAATTCATGTGGATGTCATATTCCATTCTAGACATTCCGGCTGTTATTCCCCCGTCAGCTCACATCCACTCACATGTGTGGTGCATTAACACATCGTGTTGAATTTCTCAACAGTCGAGTAGTACAACGAGGATTGAGTTATACAACGGTCCGGGTGCAAACAATATGTTTTAGATGTTTCACAGAATTTTGACAATGTCTACTGAATTAACAAAATAGGAAAAGAATCAAAGAATTAGGCATTAGAGCATTAATAATATCTTGCATTGTGGAACGTCCAGATAGAGTAGAGACCTCAGATGGATTTCGATTTACGGCCCTCGGTCAAGTACCAACGTTGGTACGTCGAGAATAGAAAATTGTATTTATTTGGTAGCCAATTGATGGTAGTCCCTCCATACATGCACTGGCGAGGGCACCAACAATGTCAATGAGATCATCTACCTCTTGCATCCCAACCCGAGCCCAAGTCAAGCAATCTTATACACAATCTCTCAGTATTTCTTATCATCCAGATTTGGGGGTAGATAATAATCTTCTAGAGTCGTCATGCTATACATATCACTCAGAGATTTCCAGTTCTAGTTCTGATCATCAGCAACTAAGATCATTAATGATGTTTGATATATTTAGCCCATTACCACTTTAGTACTCCACCCTTCTCGGAAAAATCTTTGGGGCATACGATTTTTCGAGCTTGTTAAATACACCTCAAGGTTCGCCGATGGATGCTTTAAATGAAGGTTTGGGTAAGAAGAATAATGATAGTCGTGAACACCCTCAATGCCAATGTTGGGCACCACAATAGTTTACCTCACAAACAAATCTATCAAACTATCAATTTTAGCATGTGTAACATTATTATTGCATTATTTTATAATTGTAATTCAAAATTTAAAGTTGCTATAATAAATAGTTTAGACATTTTCTCAATTTTTCAATATAATATTTATTGAAGTGCAATCTTTTTGTTTTATACTTGAACATGTTTAAGCAATATCAAAATTCAATCATAATCAAATTAAATTTTAATAAAACTAAAAGCATACATAAATTCTACGTAAAATGAAATATTATTCCAATTGATAACAACATTTTATATACATTTGAACATGGAGTACATAAGTTCATATTCCACTCGATCGTTACGATTGTCTAGGATGATAGGTTCGATGCGGACATTTCCCCCGATTATGACCAACTATTCTGCACAGACTGTAACGTTTAGGGTTAGTTTTCTCCCTCAAGTCTATTTCACCATGAATCTTGGTGACACGCGAGCGACATATAGGCTTCCTACGTAACCCCATGTCTGAGACCAACTCAAAATTCAGCGGAGGCACTTCCCATGTTGACACATCATGCAAGGTGGGGAACTCGTTTCCCCAAATATGCAATGTGTGTTCTAGAGTGTACATCTTATCTATATATTTTTCAACATTGATCAAGACGTGAGTAAAAGCTGCAACGACATGCAAACATGGGTACCAAAGTGTCTGAAACTTTCCGCAGTAGTATTGCCTATTTCAGAGATCAACTCCGTAGGAACTAGGTGAGATATCGGGTTGACGGTCAATGAACTCTATAACTCGAAAAGTTTCTAACAGTTGAGAATATAATTCTACATGCATCGACCTCACTTTTTGGGCATTCGCATCCATTGCCATATTGACCTCCTTGACAAACACATGTCCTGCCTGTAGAACGTAGCTGAGAAAATGGATGAAATTGACAGATGTCGTGTTCGCTTCAAGGCGGAGTTAATAACCTTTGTAAGGTTGGTAGTCATATGATCATATCGAGATCCGTTATCGAAACTTTGAGCCCATTGTTACGACTTCATGGTACCCAACCACTCTCGAAAAGGACTATTCATTTCACCATGCATATCAGCCTCAAGACTGGCCAGCCTTTGTTTGAAACAGTATTGTTCTAGCTCATATGCTGCATATGTATTTTGAAAAGTCAAATTACCTTTTTTATTTAATTTGTGGAAGTATTAAATATTTAAAAAATATGTTGAAATCTAAATTTACCCATGGTCACCACTTGTTTGTGCCATTCTGCATTTTTATAGTCTCGGTGGAAGTTAGTGCTAATATGGTGGCTACAGTAAATGGATCTCCACGGAACACCGAAACACCTAATCACGATAATTAGTCCTTTCGATCTATTAGATATGATGCATATATTGTTTTCTTTAACAACATATATCCGGAAGTTCTTCAGGAAGAATTTTCACGATTTCATGTTCTCCGACTCCACAATAGCAAATGCTATTGGTAACAAGTTTTGATTCCCGTCTTGTGCAGCCCCAACAAGGAGGATCTACCTATATTTTCCGTATAACCAAGTGCCATCAACTTGCACAAACGACTTGTAGTGGGGAAAAACTTACAAACATGGATCGAATGTCTAGAACATCCAATGAAAAATTCTTCTTCCCGATTGTAGCTGGCCATTCGGGCCGTAATAAGGTCATGTCTACAACTCAATGATAGTTCCTGACACGTACTCCTGTATAGCGGTTATCTACCTCTGAAGCTCATTATACGCATCCCAATTTTCGTACAACTGCTCCATGGCCATCTATTTAGCTATCCATGCTTTCCGGTATGACACTCGATACTGGAATCGTTCTTGCATTTTGACAATTAGTATCAATACATGAATGGTCAGTATGTCATTCACCATTGGCATGATGCAGTTGCAGATAGTTTTCGCATCAAGTTTGGGATGATCTTACGTCATACATGCAGAAGTTCTTTCTCTTCACTATATGAATTGTTCTGTTTACAGGATGAAGATTCATTTATGATATGTATAAGGTGATTGTTGTGCATTTTAATTTCCTAACTATGAGTAGTTGATATTTAAGTTTGTGATAATCACACTAGATCTTTCTTTATACTAGTTTTGGTGGTGATGGCATTTCTTAATAAGCAGAGAATATTTCTAAAGTTTAGGTTTTAGCTTCGGTGACATTTTCAAGAATTAACCTTGAAGCTTTGTTTTAGCTACTAGTTAGTTCTCCTGCAATTTCTTAGAGTTTTCTTGATGATGGATTGAAAAAGATACGAAACATTGCAAAATTTGTTTATTCTCAAATGTTCGCCTCTATTCTGTTCTTTGCAAGTGATGACTGCTGCGTTGTGTTTAATGTTTGTATCTTAAGACTGATCATTAGGATAGCATGGCTCTGAATGGAATTGAGGCTGGTTATTTTGAGCTATAGATCTAGTTGCCTTATTTACTCTTCTTTCAACAGTGTGCGGAGAGGTTACCTGCTCGGATGACTAGTTAGATCAGATAGCTTTCTTGATTTTTACTTAAACAACATTGTGAAGTTGATTGTTCTGGCAATTATCATCTTTGAAATCGACGGCAAGGATTTACATTAGTTAAAAAATCAAACCTATTTGTCATTCACCATTTGAGTCTTGCATCATTTTTGATCTTTCCTTTTTTTTATTTTTTAGTTTTTATCTGTATTGATTTTTGGGCAGCTATAATAGAAACTCCTCTTTTTTTTTTCCTGGCAGGGATTAGGACCATATTCAACCAGCATAAAAAAAGTTGAAAAGGAGATCAAGGAGATGGCAAAGAAAGTAAACGATTTATGTGGTATGTGTTTCTACTTTTTCTAGTGCTTATGTTTACGAATCCATTTGCTGGCTTTATTTTTCTGTTTTCACTTATTATTTGGAGTTAGACATAGGATTGTGTTTAGGCATATATTTTGGCTTTTTTTTATGTTTTTCTTTACAGCGTCTTGAATGCAATAAGATACATTTTTGTGTACTATATGCATCTTTGCCCGAAAAGAAAAAAAAAATGGGGGTCTATAAATGTTTACATTTCCATGTAATAATCTGCGCAAACGGTTAATGTAGATCAAGCGTAAGCTAGCTGCCTCGGAAATATACAACCTTCTTGCTCTAAATTCCATAATTTGCAGTATCTAACCAGTTTTGAATTGGAAATGCTTCCCTAATGCCATTGGCACATTTGTACAATCTCTCAACCTTTCGTTCTGCTTTCTCTCTATAGCATTAGGTGTTATTGTCACACTAAGCTATTTCTTAATGAATAGCTTGTTTAAAGATTTTGGCTTCCTCCCTTCCAGTTGTAAATATTATTTCTTAATTGTTGCTTTAGGTACTGAGGTATCTTATTTCAAATGCAAGATGGTGGCTGGAGGAGTATAAGTTTGATGGGTACAGATTTGATGGTGTGACTTCAATGATGTACAAGATTTTCTTGATTAAGTAAATGTATTATATATTTTATTACCAAGATTTACTTGATTAAGAAAATGCATTGTATGTTTTATTATCTTGCATATGTATTATTTATTTTAGTTTTGATTCTAAATTTTATTTTTACTTAAGAGTTCTAACTTTTGGATTTTAATTGTGTTATTAATTTATTATTTTAAATTCTAAATTTAAATTCATTAATATTTAGTTTTAAAGTTAAAATTTTCGTAGAAAATTTCATTTAAATAATATTTTTTATTTATCCTTAAAACATAATATAATATTTATCATAGAAATAAATATTATTTAAAAAAATATTTTTTTTAAAGATATGTTTTTAGCGGCATTTGTGTGAAAAGCGCCGCTAAAGGTCTTGATCTATAGCGGCGTTTGTGGAGAAAGCGCCGCTAAAGTCTTGAGCTATAGCGGCGTTTGTGTCGAAAGCGCCGCTAAAGGTATTGATCTATAGCGGCGTTTGTGTGAAAAGCGCCGCTAAAGGTATTGATTTATAGCGGCGTTTGTGGAAAAATCGCCGCTAAAGGTCCTGATCTATAGCGGCGTTTGTGGAAAAAGTGCAGCTAAAGATCATGATCTATAAACGCCGCAAACGTTTGCGGCGATTGCAACAGTGGCGTTTTTTGCGGCGCTTTTAAAAACGCCGCTAAAGGCATAAAAAACGCCGCTAAAAATCTGTTTTGGTGTAGTGAATCTTCAACCGACTCCACATCAGCTAACTTAACAAACAACTGAATTGGTTCAGTGTTGACACTCCTAGTCGGGCAATAAAGTGCGACCATTGTTTCCTTGTCTTCATCGTTTTCAAGTTTCATCTCGGTAAATCTAATGCGATTTGACGAAACTGGGAATTTGTAGAATAGTTTCAAGATCATTCTCCAACTACGTCTAGCAATTTTTGGACTAATCATTTCTTTCATATCATCAACTAACACATTTCTATTAAATCTCATTGCTATTTGTTAACGAGATTTAAATATGCAAGCAACTGTTATTCCCTAAATTACTCCATCGAAATAAACATATACGAAGAATTGATTATCCACATTCAATACAAAATCTGTAAAAATAATTAAAAATAATTAAATTTCTCAATAATTATTTTAAAAAATAAGATTCTACTGTAAAAAAATATAATAAAATAAATTAATTACTGTACAAACCTTACAAATCTTTCTTTCTTTTCTTCTTTATTTTCTCCTCTTCTACAAACAATTTTTTTCCCTTTCTTCTTATCGATTAACTGCTACAACACTTCAAGAAAACACAAAAACTTGGGATATATATAGGGGTTCGATGCTGCTTGACATTCCCCTCCAACACTAACTTGTATGATGCCCCTACTTTACCCTGTATATGTGTGATATACCAGTGTCGCCATATAGGGTGGCACCACTAATAAAATATTATTTTTTATAACTTATTATGACCTAATGATGGGGGACAAAAAAATAGATGGTGCCGCCACCTTGTCAGGCACCACCTCTAATTAGTGTTCATAACGTACCATTTTAGTAAATAATCTGATGATGTACCATTTTAATTATTTTTTTGTATTATTTAAAAAACCTAAAATATAAAATCTCCTATTTAAATATCTTTAACTCTTCACAACAATTTATTTATTTTTAAAGTAATAATTTTTTTAAATTTCAATAATATTTTTTCACTCACTTTTCTCGAACAAGAACTTTTTTTATAAAGCTAAAGCATGCCCAAAGCAGTTAAGCGAAGCGGTCCGTTGACTTAGGCTGACGCTACTCCAAACTCTCAAGCGCCGACGCACGTTCTCAAATTTGAAGGATCCAACGGCCTTCTTTATCCCTCGCCCACATCTAAATCTAAAAGCCTCTTCAGATCCAAGAAATCTTCATACCTCGCTGCCACACCAAATCCCAACTCTCTTTCCTCGCTTTTCTGCTTAAGGACTTGGAAAACAAACGAGCTCTGCAGCCATTTCGTAAACCATAAATACTTATATAGATTTTGTTTTGAGATAAATGGTTGATTAGATCGTGGTGTTGTTGAACGACGGAGATTGATTGATCGGGAAAGGAATTGGATGATGGATGTTGAAAGATCTTCGCTATGCAATTGCGTGGTGAATTTTTTACTGGAAGAAAATTACTTGTTAACGGCATTTGAATTACTCCACGAGCTTCTCGACGATGGCCGTGATGCTCAAGCGATTCGTCTCAAGGAGTTCTTCTCTGATCCTTCTCATTTCCCTCCCGATCAAATCTCTCGTTACAGCTCTCTTCGAGGTACAATGTTTTTTCTTTTTAATTTTTTTAAAAAAAATTAATTAATCATTGGAATTTGCTTTATATAAACTTCTTAGAAGGTTCAAGTTAGTAATACAAGTAATTACTAAGTGGAAGCTGAATTTGTTAGAAGCAAGTTAGTTTGTTGTCTTCGCAGTTGATAGAGAGTAAAGAATTAAGGATGGTTCCTCTCTCAGCTTAATTCTACCGTAATGTGGTTGTTAGTGAAGGCATTTTTACGATCTTGCTAGAAAATATATATCATTATATGTGGAAGATGGAATGCTTATGCTGAAGATATAGCTAGTGAACCTTATTGATGGTTTCAATTTAGACTTAGCATCGACTATGTGAACCTTATTTATGGTTTCAGCTAACCTTTATTTCTTGAACTGCAGTTTTAGATCCTCAGAGTTTGCTAGAAGAGAAAGAAGCAATTGAAGAAAAACTAGCGCTTAGTGACTATGAACTACGTTTAGCTCAAGAAGACATTGTGAAACTCAAGACTGAGTTACAAAGAAAAGAAGATCTCACTCAGGATAAATCGAGTGGTAACATTTCTTATTAATCAATATTTGTATTGTTGCACTTAGAATCCATCTGGTTTATGCTTTAGTTACATGCCTTTTGCTTTCTATTTATTTTATAGCCTTTTTCTTTCTTATTTATATTTTTCTAAAAAAGAAAAAGGCAAATGGCAAAAACATAAATCCAACAGTCTATTTTTTATTTTGTGTGTGTGTGTGTGTGTGTATTTTTAGAGAAAATTTTAGTCTCTTTGAGTATTACATGTTCAGCATGCTTTTTATTTATGGCTGTAAGAATCATTAGAGGAAACAAAGTGCTCAAGAATGGCTACCTAAATAAAATATAGGTTCACTGTTGGTACATGCATTAAAGGTGAGCAATAAGGGAATTATTCTTTTTGGCTCCGTTTGCATTACATGAGGTTGGCCACCTTGCATGACTATGTCTATGCACAGAATGAAATATAGTTTTCTCCTAACCATGATAGATATTCATGTCATTCTTTGCAAATAAACATCCCAAATTCTGCTTCAGTAGCTTTTCAAAGGCAAGTATTTTGCATTATCTGGCGGGCTTTGTAGGATTTCCAGCAGTAAATTGGGCATTTTAGGGGATTGTTTTATTTGTGCATGCTTTTATCCTGTGATGTCAAGGCATGCGACTAGGCGCTAAGGCGTAGTGCAAATGGCCATTACCGCCTCAGCCTCCTCAAGGCAAGGTGACATCATCAGGCGAGCACCTGGTGTGCTTTTTGGGAGCCTTTGTTGCAAAGCCAAGCGCAAAAAATGTGCTTCACTAATGAGTCATTTCGTTCTCCTGTTTATTATTATTTTTTGACTTTTAAAAGAAAAAATATAATAAAATATCATAAATGACTTTTTTAATTAATTATTAACCAATTTTATTATATAAAAACCTAGTTAACTTTTTCAAGAGAAGATGAACGAAATTTAGAGCTAGTTTCTGATAATGATATTTAATTTCATTCTTATGGTGTTTTATTTTACAATACATTAAGTAAATTATTAAACTTAAACAATTAAACTATTGAACAATGTTTTGAATTTATAAATTGAACTATATTAAAATTGATCTTTCTTTTACTAATTAACTAATACTTATTAATTATATGTACTAGTTACATATGTTTTATACACATTATATATATTCATTTATATGTTTGCGCCTTGGTTTACTTAGGCGAGCGCTTTTTTTTGCTCCTTCCGCCTCAGGCTATATATAGGTCCTAGTGTCTCGAGTGCACCTAGCACCCTTGACAACATTGCTTTTATTATTAGATGTCACCATGCATCTGGCATGTCTAAATTCCTTTTATGTTGTATGCATATGTAGAACCAAGTGTAAGCAATCATGTAAATCATGCACCGGAAATACATCGGCAAAAGCGAGATGCTCCCTTTTCTGATTTAGGCCCATTGAAGGCTAACGAGCGTAAAGATCTAAATTGTACAGTAAAGGAATATTTGCTAATAGCTGGATATCGACTAACTGCAATGACATTTTATGAAGAGGTATGCAAAAAGTTGGTAGCATTTTCTTCTTGTTACTGCTTGTTAATTCTGTAAATCTGCACCAACTAGCTGTGGAAGATCTAAACATCTTTTGTGATTGGTTTGGCTGCAAGGGCTAGCTTCCCTGCAAATCTCAATAATCTGAAATTTGTGGAATTTTTGAATTATCATTTGGAACCTGCTAAGAAGTACAAACTAATTGTCTCATAACGTCTTAAATTAGACTTTCTGAACATGAAGGGTGTTTAAAAAACAGAAAACACAGCCTGGGGTTGATCCGGTTTTTTTATTCAAATTTAGAGCCTAAGTAATTTTCTTTTTCTAGGGATGTTCCAACATCTTTTCAAATGGTAAAATCAGCACAAAGAGAGAGAAGCTATAATGGTTTATAGAGTTCTCAGAACCAATTTTTTCATCTTTTATTTGCTCTAAATCTTAATTTTTTCTCTTACACAAGTATGTTTTGAGGCTCCTGAAGGATATGAAGAAAGAGTCTAATCTGGTGAATGTGCGTCTTTTATGACTAGTTCTTAAAACTCGTCATAGCTGATTTATCTTATATAATTTTAGGTTACAGATCAAAACCTAGATGTTTGGGAAAACTCACCAGCATCTGTACCTGATGCGTTACGCCATTATTATTACCAGTACCTGTCTTCAACTTCAGAAGCTGCTGAGGTAAGCGAGATGTTTATACTATTCATATCAAATAATAATATATTTCATCTCTATACTCTATATCTATTGTCCTTTATTATTGTTGACTTTGCTTCATGGGAAACACTGTTTCAGTCGCATACTTGTGTTTGTATATCTTTCAAATCCCTGAGTGCAATAAAATCAACTTGAACTCTCAGTTGTGATATTCACTAAGACAGCACTTCAAACTTATTATACGTTATTATCATTTGGAATTGTTTCATTGAGGAAATATCTATGCCTGTAGATATCAATTAGAGAAAAGAACAGATTCTTGATCCAATATCTTTCTCTACGAGCACCTTTTTTTTAGTTACATTTTGATGTGTTTGACATTGTTTGTTATAGATGTTTCTTCCCTATGTTGTAGATGCTTGTTGCTTGACTTAATGTATCTTTGGCATTTGAAGTGTTCAGTTATGATTATAAAGGATCAATGTTTCAACAATATTTGTTCTTACACTTCATGTAGAGTTTTCTACTTGCTGTGAATTTCTTGTCATTGAAGACAGTAATGCTCTTCTGTTGCAGGAGAAAATTTCTATGATTCGAGAAAATGACTCATTAAAAGAGGCAAATGAGAGTTTAAATCATGAGAAACTGTGCTTGATGAAAAACAAAGAATTGGCTGAAGGTCAAATAAATGCATTAACAAAATCCTTGGAAGCCACTCAGAAGGATGTAAAGGACAAGGAAAATCTGGTAGTTCTCTCTAATATAATTGCTTTTAAGCAGTTCGCTCTAATATAATTGCTTTTAAGCAGGTCTTGAAAATGCTAAAATGGTGATTACTACATTGATTTCATATTTTTTCAGACACAAGATCTGAAGCAAGCCTTAGAAAACCAAAGGAAGGAACTGAATGATTGTAGAGCTGAAATCACATCTCTGAAAATGCACATTGAAGGATCTAGTTCTTTACAAAATCCAGTGGCTGCTAATCTCGACTCTACTCAGTCCGAGGCTATAGAAAGTTACAAGGAAGAAATAAAGTCTTTGCAGATGGAAATTGAAAGATTAAAGGCTGAAAAAACAAATATTTCGGATTTAGTTGATTCCAGCTGTGGTGACAAAGAGGCAATACAGACTGAAGAGAAAGTCGTGGAGATGGATGATAATAGAACTCAAATCTCTCATCATATTGAACCAGCAGAAGTTGTAGACAGCAACACGCTGGTAATGCCAGTTCAAACATTCGACAACAGCACTCCCAAGCCTGAAGAAAATTTGCCAGAATCAAGTATGAATCCTTCTAACAGTACTGATGGTTTCCCAGATGGTAGAAACCTATCTCAACAAGAAGAGAAACCACTATCAGAAGATAGCGGGTTGCATTTAAATTCTGAAAACCTTGGCAGTGAACCTGTTCCTGAGAATATGGTAAGTTTTTATGATATTATATCCTTATCCTCAAGTAGTAGGAGCTTCTCTTCTCTGGATTTTGTGGGGAGATTGAGTGCATAGAGTCTCTAATGCAAGATATGATATTTTTCATCTCTCTTTAAATTTGAATGGTTTTCCGTTTGAATAGCATATTTTTATTTATTTGAAAACTCTGCTTTCCTCACCGTCCTGATTCACCACTCTTGCAGTTGTCTCCGTGTCTGCTCTATTTTTGTCTTTCCTGTTGAAGACATTCAAGTAAACCTATCATGTCTGATGCTGAGTTTTCTTTTGTTAATTTAACAGGGTTTGGCGACTATTCAAATCCTTGCAGATGCCTTGCCTAAGATTGTACCATATGTTTTGATCAATCATCGGGAGGTCACTTTCTGACTACATTACCTTTTATTAGAACATCTATCAGTCTATCTTATTTATTTTATTTATCTGTAGGAGCTTCTTCCACTGATAATGTGTGCCATCGAGAGGCATCCAGATAGCAGCACTCGAGATTCATTGACACACACACTCTTCAATTTGATTAAACGTCCAGATGAGCAGCAAAGGCGAATTATAATGGATGTATGTTACTGTTCAAAGAATCAGGTTTTAGAATCCAATAGCTACAAGTTTTGCTAAGTCTTTTCAACTTCATTTCAGGCATGTGTCAGCCTTGCTAAAAATGTGGGGGAGATGAGAACAGAAACAGAATTGCTTCCCCAGTGCTGGGAACAAGTGAGTTTCTGTACTGCTTATTTCTCGTTTTTTCAGTTTTATTTGTTGTAGCCTGATATCAGTCTTTTCTTTTTGGTTTTCTAAATGCAGATAAATCATACATATGAGGAGCGTAGATTGCTGGTTGCTCAATCATGTGGAGAGCTTGCTGAATTTGTCCGACCTGAGATTCGCGATTCTCTTATTCTATCTATTGTGCAACAACTAATAGAAGATCCTGCAACGGTTGTTCGAGAAGCTGCTGCACACAACCTTGCTTTGTTGCTCCCACTCTTTCCGCTGATGGATAAATATTTCAAGGTCAGCTTCACTAAATATGCTTCGAGGCAATCATGAAGAAGAAATTCTGACTTGACAGAATTGCCTACAGTGTAAGCTCTAGAACAGGTTGATGACCCATGGTCTAGGGAATGGAGCCTTTTGCCCTTAGCATAATAACATATCATGACTTGAAAGAAATAGAGTATGGTAGTATATATTTATTTGTATATATATATCTATACTATATATTAAGCCCTTAATTGAGTTGGTATCATGAGTCAACTAGGCACAAACTTAGTTGAGTAATGACTAAAATATCATTGCTTTACAAAGTAAATTATATTATTTTGAAGGTGTTTTTGTCTTTTTATATCTTTTATATTAAAAACTAGAAAAATACACACATAATTCTGTTTTTCTCCCGCATCATGGGTGTAGTATAATCTAGTATAGATAAAGATTCTTTAATGTCTTATTTGTTCCTCGATAGGTTGAGGAGTTGATGTTCCAATTGGCCTGTGATCCATCTGGAGTGGTTGTTGAAACAGCACTAAAAGAACTACTTCCTGCAATAATAAATTGGGGAAACAAGTTAGACCATATTTTGAGAGTTCTACTCTCTCATATCTTAGGCTCTGCTCAGGTAGCATTTTGTCCTTTCAATTCTTGCTTACCAGCCAATACTACCACATTTCCAGTTTGCAATACTTATACATTTTAATATCATTCCACCTATATTTTCAGCGTTGCCCACCTCTTTCTGGTGTTGAAGGGTCTGTGGAGTCCCACCTTCGTGTTTTAGGTGAACAAGAGCGTTGGAATCTTGATGTTTCATTAAGAATGCTGGCTAAATTGCTTCCTTTTATTCATCAGAAAGCAATTGAGACTTGCCCATTTTCCTCTGTTTCGGAGTCAAATGGGACATTGTTGTCCAACTCCATACTTGAACTGTATGCAGGGTAAATTTTTGCTCTCTCCTTGTTGTTTTTACCAGGCTTGCATTTCCTTTTATATCTGACATTTGGATGAGCATATGAGATATTTGATGGCATATTTATGAGCAGATTTTGATTTTCATAAATTTTAATATCCTACTAGGGGACATGTTGAATGGCCTGCATTCGAATGGGTGCATGTCGATTGCTTTTCTGGTTTGCTACAGCTGGCTTGCTTGTTACCCCAGAAAGAAGATAACTTGAGAAACCGAATTACAAAGGTAGTTTGGTCAGTAGTGCATTTTTAATGGCATCTTCTGCTTTGCATTGCTTGTTCTATTGAAAATAATGCGTTGTTCTTGTTTCTAATCTATATCACTTTATTGCAGTTTTTGTTGGCTGTTTCTGAATGTTTTGGGGATTCTTATTTGATACGCATAATGCTGCCTGTATTCTTGATAGCAATTGGGGATGATGCAGATCTGACGTTTTTCCCTCCAAACATTCATTCAAGAATCAAAGGTATTGGATTCATAGAATCTTGTTGACCTTTAATCATTGCATATTCCATAACTGTTTCTTGGTTGCAGGTTTGAGACCAAGAACAGCTGTGGCAGAGAGACTTGCTATTCTAGGGGTCCTACCACTTCTCTTGGCAGGCGTTCTAGGATCTCCTGGTAAGCGTCAACAATTAGCTGACTACTTGAGAAAGCTGCTATTGGAAGGTGCCACGAAGGAGAGTCGGTCTACAACACACAACATGGATATTGTTAATGCTGTCCGCTTCCTTTGGTTTGTAATTGAAAGAACCTTTTTCCTAGTTATTTGCTATTTATTGCTGAACATTTCACAAATAATATTCTTCAATAATACAGCACATTCGAAGAACATCATGGCATGATATTCAATATCTTGTGGGAAATGGTTGTAAGCTCCAATATAGAAATGAAGATCAGTGCTGCCAATATACTCAAAGTCATTGTATGTTTCTCTTTCCCTAAAAACAAATAGATCCCGCTACATCTGATAATAAGAGATATTGACCTTGTTCATTTAGCAGGTGCCGTATATTGATGCAAAAGTAGCGTCTACACATGTTCTCCCTGCCCTGATTACTCTTGGCTCTGACCAAAACCTGAATGTGAAGTATGCAAGCATAGATGCATTTGGAGCTGTGGCACAACATTTTAAAAATGATATGGTACAGGGTTTTTGTTCTGATTCATGCTGGTGCAGTTCCTATGAATTGTTCTTTCTAACTTATTATGTTGCAGATTGTTGATAAAATACGTGTTCAAATGGATGCTTTTCTTGAAGATGGATCCCTTGAAGCAACTATTGCTGTGGTCCGTTCATTAGTGGTAGCTGTTCCACATACAACGGAGAGACTTGGGGATTATATCCTTTTGACTTTCATTTGCAAATCAATTTTTTAGAACTTCCGTCATTGAGTTTGTGTATTTTATTTTAGCCATTGTGGTGGTTGCCACTGTCCATTTATTGTGAGAACCCATTGTTTCCTTAACGTGATCTACATCTTTTATCCAAGATTTTCCAACTGACAAACACACCTGTTTCTTCAACGGATGTGATGCGTCGTCGGCAGAGAGCTAATGCATTTTGTGAAGCTATTCGTGCTCTGGATGCTACAGGTTTGCTTGTCTTATTTACTGGGGACAATATTTCTCCCATTCTCTGTTCTCCGTTACTGTCATCACTAAAAATAGAAGGGTGAGGGAAGAGTGAAAATCCATTAAAACCAAGGGGACAAGATGCACTGCCCTGGGGGCAGGGGGATCAAATGCCTCTCTTGGTTTTATTTCTGGTCTCATCATAAGTTAATGGTTTCCCAGAGATACTGATAAATCTCAGTTTAAAACCATGAACATCATGCATGTTGGTAGGATGTCAGAAAGGAGTAATAATGATTACTGCAATTAATTTATCATTTATTTCCAGTTTTCCCTTAAATGTTTCTTCTTATAAAATAATCATAATATGTTTGTAGTAAGAATACGTTTCTCTATATTTTCCTTTGAACACCTTGTTGGAGCCTTTTTCCTCCCGGATTCATTTCCATGCTGGACACAGATCAAACCTTCTTATAGTGATGCTCTCTGGTCACGCATTAATTCGTGTGTGCCTGGATTGAACTTTTCCCTGT
Organism: Gossypium raimondii; assembly: GCF_025698545.1. Classification (NCBI taxonomy): domain Eukaryota; kingdom Viridiplantae; phylum Streptophyta; class Magnoliopsida; order Malvales; family Malvaceae; genus Gossypium; species Gossypium raimondii. Next base: position 12,764,025 of record NC_068571.1, read on the forward strand.
ACAGTATCCAGCAACAAGAAGGAAACATAAAATATTGCTGCTTTTAATTTGTAATAGTTTATTCTGTTTCCTCTCAGATGGTTCATATGTGTACATAGATATTTGCATTTAAAAATAAGGTTTCTTTTGATGTAATGTTGGTGCTTATCCTTCTTTTCTTGTTTTTTTTTGTTTTGGGTAGCAGATCTTTCTGCAAATAGCATCCGTGATTTCCTCCTTCCCACCATACAGAACTTATTAAAAGACCCCGATGCACTTGATCCGGCACACAAAGAAGCCCTTGAAATAATATTGAAAGAACGGTCAGGTGGGACTTTTGAGGCTTTGAGTAAGGTGGTGGGAGCGCACCTCGGGATTGCGTCATCAGTGACTAGCTTTTTTGGTGAAAGTGGACTGCTAGGCAAGAAAGAAATTACGGAATTACCAACAGAACCAGTTGAAGCTCTGCAATCTGCAGCATCACCAGCAGCGGCAGAGGATACCAGATTCATGCGAATCATGAGGGTTACTGACATGCTTAGAGGCAAAGGAAAGAACCCAGAAGAAACTCACCAGAACCAGTGAAATCAAGTGAGACTGTTGTTTCCTAATACCCTATATGAAATGAATATATATAATTTTTCATGTTCATATGCGAATACGAGAATGCTATGTTAGTAAATGCTGATAATTCTTTTTCCTTGTAATCATTGCTTAAAGCAGTCACAATCGCATAGGATTATTGTTTTCAAAAGTTTGTTTGTAGCTATTGCTATCTCTAAATTGCTGTATTCTTAGGATGATTATGTGGCTTGCATTACAATTACGAACTACATTCCCTAGGGACTGAAACTAAGCTTTCCTTGCAATTAAAGGACTTCTTATATTATGTAAATGTATAATCCATGATCTAGTTTTTTGGTCTCAGAATTATTCTCATGAGGCCAAATATCCTATCCGCTCTTTTTTCTTCTTTTCAATTATATCCCATCAACTTTTTATGGATTTGGATGTTATAATTTGCAGCGAATTTGGAGTGAATCCAATGTTGAATTCGGTCTCCATATCATCTACAAAAAATTATGCTTGTGAAAATGAAACCAAAAAAAGTTCTTGGGGTTCAATATTCAATTCTTCACTAAATACTTGGTTTAATGGTATTTTTGGCCCTCAAAATTTTTCAAAAAAATCAATTAAGTCCTTTTGAACTTTTTGCATCCAATCAAGCTCTAAACTAATAAAACTGGTCAAATAAGCCCTTTAACTAACGTTCACTGTTATAGCGCTAACATGGCAGTTAATGGTATTGCCATGTCAGCAAAAATAAAAAATTAAAAGAATGTTGGAATGAACCTGGATATGTGGTTGTCCTAGTCATTTGTTTCAAAGCTTATTTTTTTAAAAAAATATTAAAAAAATACTAAAACAAATAATTTTTTTATAAATTTGTAAAATATTAAATAAAGTTCAAAAAGTTCAAAAAAATAAAAAATGAATAAAAAACCATACTTAAGCATCTTTAGGACCATATTTCATAAGTCTAGTGATTATTTATTAGTTAATAGGATCAAGTCGTAAGTGCCATAGGTACCCCTCATTAGAGTGAGAAATTTTAAGCTTCTTATTCACCATTTCAGTTTGAAGCATCGTGTAACACCCCTATACCCGGTTCAACCCAAGAAACCTGGTATAGGAATATTACATTTGGTGCCAAAGTGATTTTGGCTAATCACTAATATACTTGAACATTAAAAAAATAAAATTTATAACTTATATTTTAGTCCCTACTACTTGGAACACACTCGATCTTCCTAAGTACATGCCATTCTATTCAAAATTTTGAAATATACCCTCTTGGCACTTGGAGATGTGATGAGATGGATGCTCACAACTTCAATTACAACTCTTCAAAATCACTGTACCTAATCTGCACACGGAAAACAAAACCGTACGCTGAGTAAAACTTAGTGGTATTTCTTTAACCCGAATATTTAAAGGTAAGAAATTACAAATATACAATTGAAATATAAACATATATTAATATTTAAATATTATAACAACCATATCATATTTCATTTGTTTTACAAATATCTCAATTCTCATACTAGTTATATAAATAACTTTTCACAATTTATTTCACATTTCATTATACAATTGTATTATCCATTCCATATTCATTTCATGAGTATATAACTCAAATATTCCATATATTTGCAACATATTTCACTTCCATTTCTCATACCATGTCATTTCGATATCAATTATAAACTTTATTATTCATTTACCTCTATTAACACGACTTGGACTCGGACGGATATGCGAATCCAACCAAACACACCAGTTTGGCACATAGTGCCTTATTAGATAATTCAAAGTAATAAATTGACACCCAATGTCTCATCGGCTAAACCGAAGTAAATTGGCACCCAATGCCTCATCGAATTAATTCGAAGTAGTAAATTGAAACACAGTGTCTCATCGACTCGAAGAAATCCCTGAACTCTTCCAATCCTATGGCATGCCATCTATATCCGACTCAAGCCGATACAGGTTTAATTTCACAATTCAAAAACAATCAATATCCAATATCAATTTTTCATATAATCACACACACACACACACACACACACACACACACACACACACACACACACACACATATATATATATAAATTCAATTCAATATCCAAATGCCAAATACTCACCTCAATTACTTATCATAACATTTAATCAAAATACAATAATTAATAACTAAGTTCGGATTATAGAAATACAAACCGAAAATTCTGAGCTATTCCTTGTCGACTTTATCTTTTCCCTTTTTAGTCGAGAGTTCCGGTACTACTTTAGCTACGAAATTAAAACAATTAAAATTCATCAATACAACACTATTCAATCTCATATTTAATATTTCAATTTTTACTCAATATTTACCTAAATTCCAATTTAGCCCCTAAACCGAGACTAACTTTATTTCATTACATTTAATTCTTTATTTTCATACAAATTCCATGTTAGACTAAATTTAACTTCCTATTTCACTTAAATCCCTAAATTTCAAAATTTTCATAATTTAGTCCCTATTACTCAAAATTTACGCTTTATTCTACAATTCAATCCTTTTTCATTTCTAACTTAAAAATCTATCAATTTAATCCCTAATACTAAAAATATTCAACATAGACAACACTTAAAAACTCAATAATTTCTAAAATTTGTACATGAGTCGGGTAGTATTTAATACCGGGATTTCAAAAACATAAAAATTACAAGAAAATGGACTAAATTGACTAACCAATTGAACTTGGAACTTTGAAACCCTAACTTTGCTTTCTCCTTCTTTCCTTCCCTTTTTCTTTTCTTTCCTTTATGTTTCTTTCTTTTTCGTTTGTTCTTTCTATTTCTTTTTCTTTCTTTATTATTATTATTATTATAATAAAATATATATACTTAATACTTAAGTAAAATATATTATAATATATATTTTGACTTTAATTTATTATTAATATATATAATTTTTACTCTTATGCAGCCTCTTTTAAGGACAATGGCATAATTACTTCTTTAGTCCTTTTAATTTTTCTTTAATCTATAATTCAACTTTCACCCTATATGCAATTTAGTTCTTTTACCTAATTACTCTTAATTCAAGCAAATTCTCTTAACCAAGACCTAATTAACTACAAAACTAGCTTCGTAAATATTTTTTAATAAATATTTACGAGTCTGATTTACGGGAACGAAGTCTCAGGAATACATTTTCTAACACCCTGACTATCGGGTCGTTACACATCGAGTAGTTATTTGGTTTGATAAAATAGTGATTGTTTTTCATCCATCCATTACAGATTAAAGATCTTTATGAATAGCAATCCCTTTATTGAATATCACGAAATAACTGTTATAAAATAAACATGCTACAAAAATTAAATTCATCTTAAAACGAGGTACATAAAATACACCCTTTAAAACAATATTTCTAAGATTATCAAAATGTAAAATAACTTCTCCCACTGCTTCGGCTAAAATATAACTCCCATCACTAGTCTGCAATAGGCTCTTGTCACGCAGACTTCTCATTTCCCTGAACCCCTGTAAAGAAACACACATATGATTTGTGGATCCAGAATCAATAACCCAGTTGTCAATTAATCACTAAGCAAGCTTCAACCACAAAGAGTTCCATACCTTTACCCTTTTTGGCTAGGTAATCCAAATACTCCTTACAGTTTGATTTGAAGTGTCCTTTCCTATTGTAAAAGAAACATTTGATCTTTTTAGGATCTTTTGACTCTTAGTCTTCTTCCTCTCCATACAAGGTGAAACCAAAGACTTAATCGGTTTCTTTTTTCCCTTAGCTTTTTGCTTCCCCTTAGAGGATGAGGGGCCCACAACTAAGTTTGTCTCAAGTTTCTCCTAAACTGGCTTACCACCATTCAACAACAATTCATAAGATTGCAATTCCTTCATGAGTTGAGTCAAGGTAAGTTCCTCGTTCCCCAAGTTATAAGAGGCCCTAAAGCCAGCGAACTCTTTGGTCAAGGATTTGAATACTATTTCAATCTAGGTGTTCACGTCTAATTCAGCTCCATTGTCTTCTGCTTCTGCAAAGAGTCCCATAAGCTTAAGCATATGTTTTTTGATCAGAGTGTCGGGTTTCTACTGAGAGTTCATCAAATTTGTAATAGCAGATTGTCAAGCCAATGCGATTTGACCTCCAAGCAAATCCTCTAAATTTTTCATGATCTCTTTTGCAGTACGAAAATTCTTGTGTTGCTTTTGCAACACACTTTTCATGCTCGCTAACATATAACATCGAGCAATCGTGTCAGAATTTCTTTAGCGATTTCTCACTTTAGGCTGAGCTTCAGGCAGACACGGTTCGCCAAGGACGAATTTATGTTTCTCACAATTGAGAGCTATCAACAAGTCCCATTTCCATTCTCGAAAGTTATCCCCATTCAATTTATTCTTAGTAAGAATGCTAATAAAAGGAGTAGGAGACATGTTTGAACTGAAAAATAATAAAGATTCACTAATTACTATCTTTGTATTAAGTAAATATTTTCATTTTAGCAACATATCAAGAATGCAGTATGATGCATGCGTCTTATATTAAAACCTTAAAAAAAAATTTCCGTTACTACGATCATTCTCACACCATCAATCATGTCGCCTTCAGGTCTTATAATTAACTAGCAAGAACATGGATTACATTCAACCAGTTTGTGAATCTTAATTCTTAAGACTCCACACAAACTAACATCCGTTTAACATTTAACCATCATCTCTAGCTTAAATATCATTTCTTGGGAAACTATTTAATAATAGACGATCTTGAGCCTGTGGTGTAACAACTCGATTTTGGGCCTAGTCGGAACAGTGGTTTCGGGACCACAAATTTGACGAGGAAAAATTTATTCCTATTATATTTTTATTGTCTACAATTTCATGGAATAATTTCATGAATATTTCATTCAAAAATTTTGACGTTTGAGCACTCAATTTAGTAAAAAGGACTAAATTGTAAAAAGTGCAAAAATTGAGTTCTACATGTTAGAAGTGTCCAATTGTTATGAAATTTTAAATTGGAGATTATTATACGGTAATTAGACCATTGGTTAAGTTGGTGGACAAAAATGGACATGGTTAGGCATGTTTCCAAAGTTTTTCATTAAGGGCGTTTTAGTCATTTAGTAATTAAAATGAATTAAAAACAAAATTAAAAGCCATTTTTTGTCCATCTTCAAGATAGGCACCAAAATTTGCATGGAGAAACCATGGCTAGGGTTTTTCAAGCTTCCAAGCTCGATTGCAAGTTTGTTCTATCCCCGTTTTTAATGATTTTCACGTTTTTGAAATCCTTGTAACATGATTTATTTATTTCTACCATTTATTTGAGATATGATGAAGGTCTAGGTTTTGAACCATGTTAGAAATTTGTGTATTTTGATGGTTAATGGTATATTATGCATGTTTATGGTTAGAGAAACAACTTTTACTAAGTGATTTTCGGTGAAAATGCATAAAAGGACTAGTTTGTAAAATGATTGTAAAATGTGTGTAAGTGTGTGAATAAGTGAAAATTGTGGATAGCTATAGTTATGAAAATGGTTCGACTAGGCCTAAAATGGAAGGAAATTGAATAAAAATTATTTTACGAACCTAGGGGTAAAATCGTAATTTTGTGAAATTTTAGGGGCAAAAATATAATTTTGCCAAAGTATATTTTTGGACTAAATTGAATAATGTGAGTGTTAAGTAAGTTTTTATGTGAATAATGCATTGTTTTAATTTTATTTAATATATTGTTGAGATATGATTGAATATAGAATAAATATTTGATGTAGATTACAAAAATGTGGTTAAATTTGAAAAAGTTGGTAAAAAGTTGTAAAATAAGGTTCCCGATTGAACACTCCGATTAGATCGAGATTCATTGAATGTAAGGGGTTGCTAAGTGCAGATTCCCCGAATCATTGATCGAAAATGGGTTGTTAAGTGTAGATTCCCCAAATTACTGATCAAAAAGAGGTTGCTAAGTGCAATTTCCCCGAGGGGTTGCTAAGTGCTGATTCCCGAATTATTGATTCTAAAGGTGGTTGCTAAGTGCTAATTCCACCATATCCTTGATTGTGAAAGGGGTTGCTATGTGCTGATTCCCCGTATCATTGAATATAAGGTGGTTACTAAGTGCTGATTTCACCGAGTAATGATTAATATTCCAAAGTGTTCATCGGGGAAATTGGACAAGAGAAAGTACATGTGAAATGAATAAGATTATGTGACGAATATTGGGTTCGATATTTAATCGACCATTGAGTAAGATGATATAAAGAAATGAAACTATTAAAGAGTAAATTTAGAAATAAAACAGTTTTGAACAAGAGCAGTTGTGTGACTTTGAAAAATCACCAAAAATGGTGGAAATTGAATTAGAGGCTGAATAATATATGAAATTAAATCTGAATGAGTCTATTTTCACATAAAAGAGACAGAGAAGCAAAAGAGTTTTATGTTATTAGATATTTGAATTTTAGTCAGACAGGGCCAGAATGATTTCAAAATCCCCTGTTCTGAATTTGGAAAATCATTAAAAATTATACAAAAATAATTATGGGCTAAAATTTATGTTTAGACTCTTGAATGAGTCTATTTCAAAAAGAAGCAAATGAGAACATTATCTGAATTCTGTACAATGAGATAATTAATTTTTAGTGAAGAGGGGTTGGAACTGTCAAACTGTGAAACAGGGGAAAAATTAAAGAATAAACTGTACTTATTGACTAAGCCAAAAATTCTGAAAATTTTATGGAAAAAATATATACGAGTATAGTTTTGGGGAAAGTTAAAGGATATTAATTTGGAGCTCTTTAGCTTGAGATATAAATAAATTAGTGACTCTGATTCAGACAGGCAACTTGAATTTACATACAGGAAAATAGTGAAAGTATGGATAATGTTGTTTAAGTGTGTTATACACATTAAGGATGTGAAATGGAGAGGAGGAGGAGGAAAATTGGAAAATATATGTATGATTTCTGTATAATTGGTAATATATGCTCGATTATAATTGATAAACGATGAAGTAGAAATGATGCTTATATTTGCGCATTATTGGTCATGATTTAAGCTTGTGTGGGAAAATAAAGCTTCATAGTATGTGTGTATGGTATATTTGGAATATGATTTAGCTTGAAGTAATGTCATGAATGGTTTATGAATTAACACATGTTGGTAAGTTTGATACATTAATAAATGTTGTACTCATCCATGCTCATAATGCTTATGCTATATGTTTATTTGGTTAACATATTTGATGTACATGCTTAGGCTTTGACCAAGTTGTGGCTGGATTATGCCACGTTAAACTTATAAGTTAAGCATTGAAATGGTAAGTACCTAAATGGAAATATGCTTGTGATCATGACAGGGGTGGTAAGGTTTAAATTATGTAATCTCTAGTGAAATGGTTTATCATGTGGTTAGTTCCAAAAAGAATTATGCTTAAATGCACTAGCTTGTGACTATAGTTGAACGATATGTTTATGTCTTGTGTGATATGCATAGGAAACGGGTGTGGAAAGGTAATGAAATAGTAAGTTCATATTTGAAGTGAAAAATGACGAAAAAGGGGATGATGAGTTGAATTGATGTTGTTATTTAAGATAAAGTGATATTTTCATTACAAAATTGAGAATTTCATAAATGTGTTAATGAATGGTATAATCGAAAAACGTTGAGTTAAATGGTAAATACTTATTAGTATTGAACTTACTAATATTTAATTGTACGTGAATTAAATGGAAATTGCTAGTGATATGATTTGAATTGTGAGCATGAGAAATTGTGAACTGAATGAAATGGAAATGAAGCATTGAATTACATGGGTATGTATCGGGTCTCGTAGGCTCTATTTATTATGAATATAATATTTTGAGGATATATTGTGAAGAATTATAAAAGCATGTTAAAAAATTTTGAAAGATTTAATTTAGGTGAAATTTTATAATACGGTTAAATACGTTTACAGGCGTTTGTGTTCTGGTAATGCCTCGTACCCTATTCTGGTGTCGAATACGGGTAAGAGGTGTTACATGTATCCATTGACTCAACACCAATCATGAACATGCTTTCATTTGTGAGTCATCTTGGGACAATCTCATTAAGAGTCATGCATGATTAGTTGTCCTTAAAAGAAAATCACATCCAATGAACCCATATGATAAAGTTTACTTTAGGGTGCAGCCAGGGTAGGAACCGGCTCGAAACTTTATCATACTATCATTTAGGGACCATTAATAGAGGCCGTAGATCTTGTTCAATGACCTTCTCCCATTTAATATTTTAAAAAACATGCAAGATTTATCCCAAAATTCAAGAATGATCATACAATAGTCCTAATGGCATTCTTACCTAGTCTATATGACATGCTTCCAATATATGCATGACATGCTATGACAATTTTATAATATTCACATTCATTTATTCATAAGAATTAATTAGTGATAAAAACAAACAATTTTGGTTCTCTACATTTTTTATTTTAAGGGAAAAATCGAAGAAGTGAATGTGAACCGTGCACGAGGTAGGGTCCCAAAAAAAAGGGAGGTGAGTCATATTTGACCACTTAAAAACAAAGTCTTTCTTTGCCAGAGCCAATCCTAGACATACACCTTCTCATTACCACACTTCTCACAACAATCGAATTACCTAAATAAGTGAATGGAACGATAAAAACATGCATTTTTTCATTACCACACTTCTTATATTTAATTGATCAATTGTGGATCATCTCATACATATATATCAAAATTATAATGTAATATAATATAATATAATATAATATAAATATTATAAACAAGTATAAAAAAGATATATAAGGAGATGAATAATTAAAATAAAATTGTTAGCCAAGGTTTTCATGGTTTTAATTCTAGAAAATAAATAAAATGTAACACCCTAAACTCGGTCTAGTCACAAAGCCCAGATCGGGATGCGACACCATCGTCTCGTCTCATCTACATCAATTGGGAAACTAGATCTAAGCAAAATGATCATCTTTTGTTAAATCGAATAAATTTTAAGTCGTCCAAATAGTTAATTAATAATGTTACATGCAAATCATTTGTTAATTGGTCATACATACTGCCAGCATCATGCATAAGGGCTAATTAGCAAATTTTCATAAAAATGTCTGTAGGTATTGATATTGATATCCAGTTATCGATATTTTCCTTAAGTGGTATCGATACCACTTGGAAACACGATACCAAATGAGCATATTGTTTCTCGATTAAAAACCCAACTATCAAAAAATATTAGTACCACCGAATAAAGTATCGATATTTCTTCCCTGAGTATTGATACTCGAGCCAAGGTATCATTTGTTAATCGGTCATACATACTGCCAGCATCATGCATAAGGGCTAATTAGCAAAATTTCATAAAAATGTTTGTAGGTATTGATATTGATATCCAGTTATCGATATTTTCCTTAAGTGGTATCGATACCACTTGGAAACACGATACCAAATGAGCATACTGTTTCTCGATTAAAAACCCAACTATAAAAAAATATCGGTACCACCGAATAAAGTATCGATATTTCTTCCCCGAGTATTGATACTCGAGCCAAGGTATCATTTGTTAATCGGTCATACATACTGCCAACATCATGCATAAGGGCTAGTTAGCAAAATTTCATAAAAATGTCCATAGGTATTGATATTGATATCCAGTTATCGATATTTTCCTTAAGTGGTATCGATACCACTTGGAAACACGATACCAAATGAGCATACTATTTCTCGATTAAAAACCCAACTATCAAGAAATATCGATACCACCGAGTAAAGTATCGATATTTCTTCCTCGAGTATTGATACTCAAGCCAAGGTATCATTTGTTAATTGATCATACATACTGCCAGCATCATGCTTAAGGGCTAATTAGCAAAATTTCATAAAAATGTCCGTAGGGATTGATATTGATATCCAGTTATCGATATTTTCCTTAAGTGGTATCGATACCACTTGGAAAAACAATACCAAATGAGCATACTGTTTGTCAATTAAAAACCCAACTATCAAAAAATATTGGTACCACCGAATAAAGTATCGATATTTCTTCCCCGAGTATTGATACTCGAGCCAAGGTATCATTTGTTAATTGATCATACATATTGCCAGCATCATGCATAAGGGCTAATTAGCAAAATTTCATAAAAATGTCCGTAGGTATTGATATTGATATCTAGTTATCCATATTTTCCTTAAGTGGTTTCGATACCACTTGGAAAAACGATACCAAATGAGCATACTGTTTCTCGAGTAAAAGCCCAACTATCAAAAAATATCGATACCATCGGATAAAGTATCAATTTTTCTTCCCCGAGTATTGATACTCGAGCCAAGGTATCTATACCAAATCTCTATTCTATTCTTGTACATTTTAATTCAATGAGGTATCTATTTTCAAAGCCTAATATCGAAACCTCTGCTACTGGAGCTAAAAATACAACATAGCAAATAATTCATCTCAAATAGTTCCTAACAACATGCATCAAGTATTAAGTTAAAAAACCGTTCATACGGCTTAATCAATAGCACAAAATACCAAAATTGAGTCCGAACAAAGATCATCATGCCAACTTCAATGTTTAAATATTCTAACATAAAAATATCATGAAATTCATATAAGCCAAATCAAAATGTTTAAAGATCAACAACTCAAAAAGGCTCTACCATATTACCTACTTCCCCAATGCGAAAATAAATAGTAAAGCACCTACGGTAAATAACCCATTTTCTTTGGATCACTCCCTAGGAAACCACACCACCCACACCGTGACGTCACTAATCTGCATATATTGAAAAGAGTGGGTGGGCTTTAACAAGCTCAGTGAATGCAAGAATTTCCACGACACAAACATGTCATCATGCAACACAGTCAAACATCTACTCACAAATACCATATTCTTAAGTCTAACATCATGTAGTATTAAATCATGCATAGCCTAATAGGTCATTCTCATAATGCATACATACTCATTCAAGCATAGAACATAATCCACACAATTACATAAAATATGATAAATTGGGATAAAATGGCACTTGCTTTATGAAAAATATAGTGAGCTCTATCATCATACATCAGATACATGGATCTCCACTACACCACATAGACTTATAAAGTCAAACATGTCCCAAAAAGTGAAGCATTTAGCTAACACTCTCCTTACTTCCCCTCACATGTCCCGTTGAATAGAGCTTAGCTCTCATTCCCTTATCCTTCCAAACATGTCCCAAGGCCTCGACGCCCAAAACCACTAAACATATAAGTGAGTACTCACAATCCTATGGCATGCCAACTATATCCAATGGTTCCAATGATCACAAGGCCAAAATATCTAAAAACAACACATATTACTTACCGATTATCCGTGCATTATCACTGCTTATTAGCATCTTTTGAAAAATACTAGCATAGTCATTTAACATATATATCTCATGAATATAATTGCACTTCACACATTAGTCACTATACTACCTTTCATGCACAATACATAACCATAACATTACAAGATAATTATGGATTCAAGGAAACTTACACTCAAACTTAGAGTAGGGGTTTAGGCTACATCTAAATTCCTAAATAACCATGACTCGTGTTTACGAGTAGCAATTCCATACACTCACCACTTTATGCTTTTGCCAAAAAATCGAAAGCTCAACTAACGCTTTCCCAGCTCGTAGCAAGTTTTAATGAATTTGAAGCTTTGCACACATAAATCATACAATAACCACAATCAAATATCAACCAAAAAGTCACTTAAAGCAACTAATGCACAAGCTTTAAGCTAAGTTCCCATGTAACTTAAACTATTAACATAACAAACTTTAAATACTAATATCTCGATCTATACTCAACCTTTTTGGCTAAAATCAATTCCATTAATCATCTACGCCTAAATCACAACCTTCAAACTAGACAAATCTACTCAATTCATGGTATCAACATTTTTCGACATCTTTTAGACAATTTTCACAAAATGCATTAAAACATGATAACTCATTAATGAAACTTCAAGGCCAGTTTAAAAACCTTCTAATCATGCTAAAACAAGTTGAAAAACACTTTGAAACCACGTTTTGACTCAAAATCCCAAAATCCACCATTAATGGTTTGATTTTTGACTTTTATCTAAAACATGCGATTTGAGGGCTAATAATTCGGTTTTAGAGTCTAAGTAACATTAAAAACCAATGGGTACATGGATTATTACCTTTGTTGGAAGAATGAACGAGTTTTGACGAAAATATGAAAAACTCACGTTTGATGAAGATGATGAAATCTATTGAGTTTTAGGTGTTTTTCTTGGAAATTTTTTATGGTAAATAACTTAGGAATGATAGGAAATCAATGTGTTGTGGTTTGGGAATAAAAAATCAAGTTAAAGATCAAGGGAATGGCAAGGGGCGACAAGCACAATGAAGGGGAAAAGAAACTGACCTGAAAGCATGTTGAAAAATGAAGCAATAGGTTCAATTTTACAAAATGATAAAACTGCAACATAAATGCATATTATTTTTACTTTGTTACAAATTAGTCCTTCTAAAATTAAGGGTTTCTAGAATGATTTTTCAAAAATTGATTTAACAGTTAAGATGTCATAGTCAAAAAATTATCGAGTACCAACCTTAGGAAATTTCGAGTTCATCTAGGCCAAAATTCCTAAAATACCCCTAAAACTCCTAGGCCCTATTTTGGGATGTTACATGAAAAATAAAAATTACACAATTTTTCACCCTAAGGGATTCCTTGGGTCTTCAACCGCCATCTACATTTAAGTCATATGTCCGTGTCCGACTTACAAGAATTCTATAAATTTTAAAAAATATTTCTACATGGAGATGATAGTCCACGGTCTATTTCCTAAGAATCACAACCTTGACAAAAAATAACAATTATATAACAAATATATAATATCGTATCCATTCCCATATATAACTCAAAACATGCATAATATCTAAAGAATGACACTTTCTATGTAATCAAATCATTCAAGAAGAAGAGAATTCTATTTTCTTTATCTGTTTATACTTGTAAATAGAGCACAATTACCTGACTTTGATACCAATTATTGAAAAATCGAGTTTGGAAAACGTAGCGAAAAATAAGTTTAAGGGAAAAACCAGATTTTTATGTTTATTTTAAAAAAAAAGAACTTGGTTGTGATATCTAAAGTAATAAACACTTAATCAAAATTTTACCTTTTCGATTTGCCTAAGATAGATGCTTCAACTGAGTAGTCTTCTTTGCTATCTTTAAGCTCACGTTTGCCAAGTGTAGGCTAGCTTCAAATAAGAAAAATTTCCACAAAATTACCGGTGGGACAATTTTGTAATTTCTAGGGTCAAGTTGTAAATACGAAAAATATCTCTCAAAATTTTCTAAAATAATTTTTTAGAAAATTTTCTCTTTACAACTTTCTCTTGAATTCAAGTGTGTGTCAAATAATGACCCATGACTCTCTTTATATAGGAGAGTTTAAAGAGTTCAACTATAATTAAACTTAATCACTTTGATGTTAAATTAATATAATACTTATCAAGATAAATATTATATTAAATTTAATATTAAATCTATTAAATTAATATAATATTTATCTACAAGATAAATATTAAATTAAATTTAACATTAAGATAATCACTTTAATATTAAATTATTAAAATACTATTAAGATAAGTATTAAATTAAATTTAATATTAAAATTATTAAAATAATATTATTTTGGAATAGTTAATCTGAAATCAAATTATCTGGTAGTCCCAGTAGCAGAATGCTGTTGTCACAATTGCCGGCATCGTCGTGTCCTATGGTGCCATCGTAGGTACAACAGCCCAATTCAGTTCAGTTTGGGTCAGTGATGGCCTGACCGGTCCAATCCAACCACCAGTTGGACCATTGACCCAGTTTCACAACCTAGCCCGGTTTGACTAGTTTTGGTTCTCGATCTTGATTTTGGTTCTCAGGCCTAATTTTTTATCTCAGGTCCAATTTTAAGGTTGAATTATCCATAGGACCAATTGTCTAACTTGAAAATTAATTTCCAAAATATCATATTAATTTTAATTAATTTGATTAATTTTAATTTTCCAAAAAATCATTAAGCTTTTCCAAATTAATTTTTCAAGAAAATTCTTTAATCAAAATTTCTAGTTGAACAATTATCACGACTGTCTAATTTAACTCCACATTGAATAAATCGAATCAATTAAATTATTTCCAAAGTCATAGAATTTCCTTATGATTCAAATGCAGTCTAATCAAGCTTTTGTTGAGTTGGTGGAGAGACCAACCAGACATATACAATTAAGCTTTAGTAATTGCAATTATATCCAAAAGCATCATTCCGATAATTCACAATTTACTTAATCATAGAGTCAGTCTACAAGAAGTACCATGATTGAAAACTCCTTATTGTATACTCTTTACGAAAGGAATTCATCCAACTACTTTCCCTAATGGCCTCGTCATGTGTTTGTTAACTTCATATGATATCTTTGATTCCTTTGAGTTAAATCCATTCACTCAATACAGTCCTATTTTATCTCGTTGCCACAATTTTGTCTTCTTAATGATTAATATGATCACTATCAATAAATGACTGTGATAAATTGCTTGTTCGAGACCAAGCAACTTGTGGCCACTGACCGCCTATAAACGAGTTATCGTTTATAGTAAAATAAAACACCAAATATATATAAGAATTTAGAATAGCAGTGTCCGCAAGTGCACAGGTCAAATTGTAATGTAGTTAGTAAAATGAAATATTGAGAAGTATTCCAAGGATCGTACCCAAGGGAGAACGGAATAAATTATGAAATTTTTTTTAAAATAATAAGTCTAAGTAGTAATAATTAATTCCTATATTACGATGAACCATAAAATAAATAGTTGAGATAAAAATAAATAATGAAAATAACTAAATAAGAAAGATAAACAAACGATAAAAACCAATAAACCAATCAGAAAGATTAACTCATTTCAGGATTTGTAACTAACTTTGAAATAGGGTTTTAGGGTGAATTAGCTACGGATTAACCAGTTATTACCTTCTGACCACTAATTAACTAATCGATTGGTTGATACTTGCTTAACTCCCGACCTCACTTTCTCAACCAGGATAAATCAAGATTTACTCGGTTCAACTTATCTCCCGACCTTTTCTATCCTATGATAAGTTCTTAGGGATGTTAGGCTTAGGGTTTAAGAACACATAATCTATACCAACTAACCCTCTCGGGAAAACCCTAAATCCTCCGTTAATTACATCCCTTTCTACTCGTTAATCTCCCCTAAGGGATTTAGCCACTCATGTTATTCATAATCCCAATCTCAATTGAATTAATCATGTGAAGAACACGATTGATTCGGAAGAGAAGCGAGAATTGAATAATCGTGGATTGATATCAAATGGGAAACAGAGTAGCAAATTGATTGATTGGAATAAAGAAATAAATTGAATACAAAAGAGAAAGTAAATTGAAATACTTTGATAAAGTATATAAACTCTTGGATAAAAACTTATTCCAATAGGAAAACCAACTAAGTTATGAAAAGTCGAAAGAAAATTAATCTAATCCTAAACCTAAACTACTAGGGTTTTTTAGTGCTTCTAGGACAACTTGGTTATACCAAACCCCTAATATCTTATTGATGGATGTGTTGGTAGCCCAAATTAGGTCTTCGGCATGCCCTAGGTCTTCGTATAAAGTTGATTGTACGGGAAAAAATAGCCTCAATATTCTTAGGCATCACGTTGACCTATGTTGCACCACACAATGTCTATGGCGCGACACGACATGCAAATTCCGCCTTGTTGTAAACTCGAAAATATATAGATATTTTAAGCACTCTTTTATGTATAATTTATGCAAATTCTAAGTAAATAAATAACACTTTCTGTAGTTTTATACTTAATTTTGTGATATTTTGTAATTTCTATGGAAATGTGTTGATTTAGTGAAATTTATGTTAAATGCATGGTTTTTTTTATAATTTTTTTGGAATAATTGGACTAAGGGAAATATGGCAGAATTTTAGTCGTTTTTGAGCTTAGATAAGCACAACTTGGAGTAACCAAATTCAGTCGCGTTGGGCTTCAAAGTACCTTCATTCCAGACCCAAATCCATGGAGGCCTAGAATTGTTTAGATGGAGGCCAAAATTGTCCACCTAACATCCTATTTACCCACTGTTCATGAATTAAGGATGACAACAACCACTACTAAAAATAGTAGTTCATAATCGGTCATCTATCTATAAACTCTAATTTATATAGGGTTTTTATGATTGTTTTTGGCACCTTTTAACTTAAAAATAATATAAATCCCGAGTATTTGATCACTAATTGAGTGAATTTTGTTTATATTTTAATAATGGGCATCATTTAATGAAGAAAGTGATTTTATGTTATTTTGTATTAAATTTATGCATAATTTAATTATTTTGGCTACTTATTGATCTTGAAATTATTTAATACACTCGGATCAAGGAAATTATGCATGATTTATTCATAAAATAAAGTTACATGGACATGCCCAAATTTACTCTACATGGATGACAAACACATGTAAAATGGGTCATGAAGAGGTTGTTTTTGATCCAATTGAAAATGGATCAATTGATGGACAAGTTTAGTAAGCAATTGGGTCACCAAACCATCCAAACAATGGAGAACAATCCCAAATTTGGCAAAGGCATTTGGACTACTCAGAAATTCATTTTTGGGAGATTTATTGGAGGTTCCTGCACTTGCAAACAAATCAAAAAATGGCCCACCAACTTTGGTCAAGAAACCGTCCACCCCTTTGTTGATTTAAGCATGATATCATGCATGAATCAAGCAACCAAACAACTCCCTTCTCCACAAATTATGGTCAGCCATGGGAAGGAAAAATCTAAGGAATTCATCATGTTATTTTTAGTAAACACACCTACCATCCTTCACCATAAATACCCTCCTCCATACCTCATTTCAATCATCCCTTAATCATCCCCCATTTAACATTCATCCTTCATTTCCTTTCATCATTCACTAACCTCTCATTTCTCTCATTCATAAACCTTTCATTTTCCCCTTCATTTAGTTAGCAATTCCTTGAGAAAATTCTTTCTTGGCTGGCTACATTGAGGAGCATCTTGTGAAGGAGCAATTATAAGGATTGAAGGAAGCCACCCGATCAATTTCAAAGGATTGCCAAAATTATTCTGAGTGTTTTCTTCCTTAATCTTTATTGATGTTCTTGTTATTCAACATGTTTGCAATTTGATTTAATGTTTTTTCATTAACAATGGTAGCTTAATTTTGTTTAGCTAGGATGATTGCATCAATTCAATAAAGTTTATTTCAATCATGTTATGATGTTCTGTGCCTCAATCATTCATGTATTCAATTAAACTCAAGTATGTATTTCATTCATACACAATTGAATTCATTAGAATTAGTTGAGCGATCCTAACCAGACAACGACTAATGGATGCAATAATTGAAAAATGCATGCTTAATTTAGATCCTAACCAGACTAAATTAAAGGTTCATAATAACTTGAAAGAGCTTTATTATATTGCATAGTTTTTAGGTTTATTTGATTAAATTGTGTCAAACCTAACCCGTCCCTATTACTTCACATTAATTCTAAGAAACCCTTAGTTGAATATGATCAGTAAAATGCATGTTTTTTCTAAGTAAAAGATTTCAAAAGGACTTAATATTGGTCTCAAACTCATGAAAGATTGAGTTGCCATGGAACATGTTCTGGAACATTATTACATGATGTAAATGAACTAAGTTAATTAATGTGATTATTCTAGCCTATGCATGTTACCGTTGTTGGAATCTTGTGAATTCTGCTGCTAAATCCACCCCATCCATTTGAATTAATCATCATACTTAGATTAATTTGCATTAGGAATCATTTTGCATCGAGATAATTATTTTTACTTAACATCAACCAATCAAAACTATTATGTTTTCCTCACCCAATTGTTAACTTTACTTTTACAAAATATTGATTAACATATATAGTCCTTGTAGAGACGATAACTCTTATACTTACTTATTACTTGATAACGACTGTGTACACTTGCACAAACCACTCATTACAACATCCTCCACCACTCAAATGCCAACATTCAACTCCTAAAAATAATAAATTCAACCTCCACTCTCTCTTAAACAAGAATCAACAACCTCTCCCCTTGATTCAAGCCTCAACTGTCCACTTTACTACTAAAAATAGTAGTCAAACCACCCACCTTTCCACCAAGTAAAGGCTAAATACACAAAGAAGGAAATCAAGCAACCACCGTTACTAAAAATAGCCATCCCGCCACCTATTCCTCCACACTTCAAAGGATGGAAGAACTAATGGAGAAAATTAAACATTCCCTTGCTAAAAATAGCAAGGGATGTTGGGGACTCAATAAGTATAAAAGGAGACCTTCATTATTAATTAAACACACCAGTTTAAAAAAAAAGGCATTTGAGTGTTCTTTGCTTTCCTTATGGCTTGCTAAGCATTTGCTTGCCACAAAATAAGGCAAAACTCTTGCCGAGAGTGAGAGTAGCTAAAAAGTATAACTTGAGAGCATATAGGTGATTTAGTGTAAAGAAGAGGAGGAGAGCCAGCATGAGAAGCCACAAGAAGCAGTCGCAGATAACGCCTTGCAGTCCAACTTTTTTATCTTCTTATTGTACAATGGCGTTGGATAACCCCCTTGGCTACTTTTCTACCTTTTCTCTTTATTGTTAATTGTTGTTTTCTGTGTTGAAAGACATGTTTGCATATCATCTTTATGTTTTCAATTTAATAAAGCATGACTTAATTTTGCTTATTTAGAATTGGTATGAATCATGATTCGAGTTGATTGGTTTTTATATTATGAATATTCTATGAAAATGATTATTTCATTCATTTAGATTTAATTCATGTTAATGTTTATAAATGTAAGGCCAACATTGTAGGTTAATGAATTAGCTATTCAATCTGAGCAGAGATAATAGTTAATAGACAAAAGACCTAAAGGGTGCATAGCATGTCAACATCAAAAGATGATTTTTGCATGCATAAACTGTATAAAAGGCCCAAAAGGGTGATTTCTAGGTTCGTTTGACATAGACATATGCAAGGTGACTTAGGGACACAATAGGACTTGGAGAGAAGCCTATGTTTAATATAAAATTGGGTTTAATGAATTTTCATATTCTTTTTATAACTGCCAATAAACTCTTGTTATGTGAAATACTTGTTATAGTCTATTCATGTTATGTTTATTAAATCTTGTGTTTAATATTTTTGTTGCGATTACTTTTTTTTTTGCAATATGTGTTGTTTTATTTTGTGGGTATTTGAAATCTGGTTATATTCATATTATAATTTTTCTCTCAACGACATTATTCTTTTACTTGCTATATTCCAAATTGTTTTATAGTTGGATTTGCAAATAATTTACACATTCAGTCCCTGTACATTTGCACGTAACCCCGATACAAGTTTTTTGGTGCCGTTGCCAGGGACTGTATTTTGTCATTATTTGTGAAGACAATTTTTTTTGCAATTTGGTTTATTTTTTGTTAATTTTAGTTTTATTATTTTTACGATTTTTTAGGTTTATTAATGTAGACTTATCGATCTATTGCCAGTTGACCAAAAAATTGAACGTACTTTTAGGCATAGAAGAAGGGAACGAGCCTAAAGACAAGTAAAAAAATGAACCAAAATCCAAGAGAAGATACAACCTGTAATACTTAGAATTCAATTCTTGTTGTTGATGATAGAGATCGTGCTATTTGGTAGTATGTGTTGGAAAATGTGCCCATATTGTAGTAAACATGTAATTATTTTCTATGTATTTAAACAATGAATAAATAAATTTCACATTTCATTGTTACGTCTTTTGTATTTCCGTCTTTCATATTTTGCATGCATAGCGATATTGTGACAAAAAAATATTACCTAATTGATTGTCTAAGTTCAAACTGATGATAAGTGGTATTGTAAGAATGTTTACATTGCGATAAAGACAACTTACTTCAATAGATAATCTAAATGAGTCTGTAATCTCGTAAAAAAATCAAAGTAAGCATTTAATTCAAATACTGAGAAGGATTATTATGTCATCTACAATTCCAATTGAGGAGATACTAGCCTTGGCTATCAGAGTAGTTGACTCCACAGGTAGAGACATAGATGTATTCATTGGTAGAATGATACATTGGACTAGATCTAAGATGAATTAATTTTGAATCCGTTTGTGAATTAGTTCACTTGTGACATTCATGGTGTGATTTACCTAAATCTCGAGTTAGTCACTGACCATACGTATGTAACTCATGTGCTCTGATATAAGTGGAGGCTTATGCTCTAAAATGATCGACCTGATAGTCGATATGTTGGGTACATGACTTGTGTATGACATGACTTTATTAGCAACAGTGGAATTCATAGCTTAATTAAAGAGTTAATGATATCCTTTAGTTGGCATTATGTGGATTGATAAATACTGAATGTGGCCATGGGTTGCTTGTTATTGAACGAGCAATTTATCACAGTTATTTATTGATGGTAATCATATTAAACATTAAGAAGACACAATGATGACAATAAGATAAAATAAGATTGTATTGAGTGAATGAATTTAACTCAAAGGAATCAAGTATCATATGAGGGTAACACACACATGATGAGGTCATTGGACAAAGTAGTTGAATGAATTGATTTTGTAAGGAGTATACAATAAGGAGTTTTCAATCATGGTACTTATTGTGGACTAACTCCATGATTAAGTAATTGCGAATTATCGAAACGATGCTTCTGGACATAATTGCAATTACTAAAGCCTAATTGTATATGTCCGATTAGTCCCTTCACTAGCTCAACTAAAGCTAGATCAAACTGTATTTTGAATTAGAAGAAAACTCTACGACATTGGAAATAATTTAGTTGAGTCGATTTATTCGATGTGGAATTAATTGGGCGGTTGTAAGAATTGTTCAACTAGAAAATTTGATTAAAGAATTTTCCTAAAAAATTAATTTGGAAAATCTAAGTGATTTTTG
The DNA here is from genome assembly GCF_025698545.1 of Gossypium raimondii. NCBI lineage: Eukaryota > Viridiplantae > Streptophyta > Magnoliopsida > Malvales > Malvaceae > Gossypium > Gossypium raimondii. Next base: position 12,785,631 of record NC_068571.1, read on the forward strand.
GGAAAATTAGTTTTGATAAATTAAAATTAAATTAATCAAATTAATTAAAACTAATTTTATATTTTTCGAAATTAATTTTCAAGTCAGACAATTAGTCTAATATTGAACTTGAAAATTGGACTTGAGATCATAAATTGGGCATGAGAGCCCAAAATCAAAATCAAGACCCAAAAATTGGTTGAACTAGGCTTGGTATGTGAAACCTGGCCGACGGTCCAATATGGATCAACTAGCTCGAGTTACCGAGATTCTGAAAACATAAAAAGTACAAAAAATGACTAAATTACACTAAACAATTTAAAATTTAAAAGCTTGAGTCCCTAACCGTGCATTCTCCCTTCTTTCTCCCTACCATTGGCTCCAATTTGTAAAAAGGAAAATAATGATGTTTTTAGTTTCCTCTAACTAAGTTTTATTTGTTTTAATTATTTATGTTTTATAATCTATTTATTCATTCATTCAATGTTTTATAATATAAAATACATATATAATTCATTAATCGACTATGTGATCATAAATTAATGTATATTTGTGATTTAAAACCTTTATTTAAGTTCTGATTATAATTCCCTAGCAATATGCACTTTTACCACTTATGCGATTTAGTCCCTATACTTAAATTAAGCACTAATTCAATGAAATTACCTAACTGAAATTCAATTTGCTTGTAATATAACTCTGTAAATATTGGCTTACAGAAACGAGGTTTCGAAACCACACTTTTCGACACCACTAACTTTCGGGTCATTACAGAAGCTCTGTGGGCCTACTGAACGACATTTAAGACTCTTGTAAGGATGTCTCCATATAGGTTAGTATATGGAAAAGCCTACCATTTGCCATTGGAACTCGAGCATAAGGCCTATTGGGCCCTCAAGCAGTTGAATCTAGATTTGAAGCATGTCGGAGATAAACGGATGTTACAGCTCAACGAGTTATAAGAAATAGAATGTTCTCTTATGAGAATGCCAAGATCTTCAAAGAAAGATTAAAGAGATGGAAGGAATGACAAGCACATTTGACTCTATGTGTTCGAAGTTGGTCAATAGGTCCTTCCATTCAATTCTAGGTTAAAGTTCTTTCCAGGTAAACTCAAATATCGATGGTCAAGACCCTTACTATAAATTAAGTTTTCCCGTATGGAGTAGTCGAGCTACGAGAAATAAAGGAGGTAAGTTTAAATTTAACGGCCAACGACTGAAACATTATTGGACAGGTCAAGTTGAGTGGAAAAATACCTCGCTTACTTTAACCGATCCATGAAAATTTTATGCCGAAAGATTGGTATCTTTAATAAAAAAAGCAAAATTTTATTTTTAGTAGTTTGAAAATAAAATTAGTAAATAAATTTGTGAATAAATAAATTGGTAATTAATAATAAACTACTAATTAAAAAGGAATTAGGTTAATTCTTTTAACTTAAGTAAATTAGGGTTAATTATTTGTTATTATTTTTATTCTTTTCTTCCCTATTATTCTGTTCTTTTTCTTTTTTTTTCTTGTCTTTTCCAACTGTCATCACTCTTCCTTACTGCCATCACATGTCCGCGCCATCCAAGCCGCCCACGTTGCTTGTGCCACCGCCAGTTGCTAGCAGCAGCCTTTGTATCCTACGTGCCCTTGTGATCCCATGACAATAAACCATTGTGTGACCTGCCACTCCACAGTGCACTAGCTGCGTGCCCTCGTACCGCGTAGCAGCAGGCCCTTGCACTACCTGTCGCTTCTCTATGCACTACCACGACAGAAGGCCCTTCCCCTTGCACTCGACAATCTCGTGTTGTTGCACCTTGACCTATCTCTGAGGTAATTGGGTATTATTTTTCTAATAAAGTGGTTTTGTCTCTATTATTTTTGTCAAGGCAAAAGATGATTTGAAAAAGGAAGGATTTGAATACTCAAGTTGATGAAATCCAACCTTGGTTTTGAACTACTGGTATAAAGGCAAAATATATCAGAATTTTCAAGAAAAAACTCATGTTCCCTAATAAAGGTTTCCAACTTGTCAGTGAGTATGATGTATCGACACTCATTCAAAAAACTATTGAGAAAATGGGATGAAAATTATTTTGTTATATTCAATCTTCTCCGGATGAAGACATTGTCCGAGAGTTCTATGCCCATGTAAATTTGTCAACGTTGACAACACTCCATGTGCGTGGAAAAGAGTTGTCTTTATCATCAATAGTGATTATTGTCTTATTTGGTTTACTTGCTGTTGATGATGATGATTATTTGGCCATGGAAGCAAATGCCAATGAAGAGATGATTCAAGATGTTCTGAGAATAGTCACGATTCCTAAAGCCAATAGGAAAACCTTGAGACAAAGTACTCATTATTGCCGAAGGAAATTTATGACACTAGAAGCAAATGTATGGTTTTATTTTATTTGAACAAGTATTATATCTGTGATTTACAGTTGCACTATTTCGATAAATCAAATGATTCTCCTATATTGTATATTGAATGGAAAGTTATTTAATATGAGAATAATAATTCTTAACAAAATTTGGAAGTGTGCAGTAGGAAAGAAAGGTTATTGCTATTTCCCATCACTCATCAATATACTATGTTGCCAAGTGAACATACCGATGCGTGACATTGTCGAGGATCATTATAACAGAGGTATGATTATGTAATTGTATGCCCAAAGACCAATCATGAGATGATTGTAATTACATACTTATTTTACCTTGTTTATTAATATAAGGCATTGCCATTATTATTTTAGTTTATTTTTCTGTGTATATAAATAAACTAAATTGTAATAAAGTCCTAAGAAAATATGATTATTCTTAAAAGGTCCTTAGTCAGGTATTATTGTGGGTTTGGGCAACAATAATGCATTAAGACTAATGTATAGTTGATTGATGACAAAGTGTTGTCATTGACATAGAGATGTCAAAATCAATACATGAGTATGTGTTAAAGAACAACATATTGGACTGACTCGCTATGAGTATGTTTCTTGGATTATTATGTAATAGTCACAACATTACTCAAAGTGATAACTATGTATATGATCCTCAGACTTGAGATCATCATTGTCCCAACATCGTTATAGTTGATTGATGACAAAGTGTTGTCATTGACATAGAGATGTCAAAATCAATACATGAATATGTGTTAAAGAACAACATATTGGACTGACTCACTATGAGTTTGTTTCTTGGATTATTATGTAATAGTCACAACATTACTCAAAGTGATAACTATGTATATGATCCTCAGACTTGAGATCATCATTGTCCCAACATCGTGAGTTGTATATTTTGACACAGTCAAATGTCTACCATAACAGGTTATACTATAAAGACTGATGTTGGGTATGCCACAATCTATGTAGTGGGAGATGGTTAATCAAGATAGGATTTATCCCTCCTACATAATGGGAGCAATATCTTAGGCCTTTTGATGAAGTGAGACTAGAAATGCATGGTCCTCGAATAAGTTGATATGAGATATCACACTTATTTGTTTATTGTAGTCTACTCAGAAAATCAAGAAATATGATATTGGAGACATGTGTGACTATTCCATGACTTGTGTCCAATCTAGATATGAAGGATAAAATGATATAATATATGAAAAAATTATCACAGAAAGGTTATGTCGAATCACGACTTCTTGTAACTTGGGTAGCAATGATGCATTGCAAGATGTCACTTATTACTTGTAATATTTAAAAACATTCTAGTATTACTACTAATATTACAAGAGCCTACAGGGTCACACCCTATAGTTAAAGTGAACATAATCCAAATACATTTGATATTGTATTTAGTTGTTACATGAATTAAATTAATTTGATGATTTAATATTGAACACATTATACATACAAACTTGTTGTACACAAATAGAGAACATATTTAAAATTAATATGTGAATTTGATCCATATATTTACTTGAAATTATTAATATAAACAGTTATACTAATTTCGGTCAAAATATAAAAGGACATGGAAAGTGATATTCTTTTGGAAAGAATATAATTCTTATTCATGACTTTCCATTTGTTTCTCTAATAATAAGGGAATAATCCCATTTTCTTTATGATATATGATATCAAAAAGAAAAATAAAAGGAAGATATACCTTATCTTGTTAGGATTACCAAGAAAAATAAAAGGTCTACCAGCTGTCTTTGAATTCTCTCTGAAATTATTCAAAGAGTTTTCTTTGTTCATGGTTGACTAGGTGGATTACGTAGAGGTTGGAACATTTTTCTTTGTGGCTTGGAATCAACATTGAGTCAGCAGTATCCTTTCATCATTTTTCAGTTGAGATGGTATATCGTCAACCTATTCCAACCAATTTTGTTCCTCGTACATGGATCCATGGATGTGGATCGCCGAAATAATTTTCCTGCTACGCCCCTTGTCGTACCGACGGTCCCAATAGATTACTATCTATGATGTTTCTAGAGTAGTGGGCGACACCACTGGGAAAAAGAAAATAATTTAAATTGATGAGGATGAGATAACAGAACCGAAAGACGATTCAAGTAGTACTAAACCACCTGGTGATCCTATACCTACTCTTATATCAACTCAGACTTCTGTTAATCTGGTAACACAGGCAGATAGTATGGCTATTTTGCAACATATAAAAAGGTAGCAACAACTATTTTGCAACATATAAAAAGGTAGCAACAATCATGCTGGGAGTATGCTAAAATTCAAGATGAATTGAATCGAACTTCTTTTTAGAAACTTTTCAAATATTTTAATTTTCTTCCTGAGTTTCCAGATTCTGTAGTCGAGCCATGAAACCTGACTCACGGAACCAATCTTGAGGATTTCGCCATACCAAGGCAAGATGTTGGTAACATGGAGGAAGAGTTAGATATAGACAGTTATGGGTCAACAAATAATTATGGGGTTTTCTTTTTATTTAATGACATTTTTAGTTAGTTATTTTTTTTACTTTTAAAATATTATTTTTATTTTTTATTCTTTTTTTTGTTTTTGCAAAGAAACTTTGATTGTACTGAAGAATTGGATTTGATATAGTTTTTGAGTTTTTCTCTTATTATCCTTTGATGAATGTTTTTGAACAATGAGAACATTGTTCCGCTTAAGTTTGAGGGGGGATCGTGCCTCAAAATTTTTTTTCTGTGGAAGATGATTCTTGCATTTAGGTAGGTAGCAGAAAGGTGCTGAACAACAATTGATTTTGTATGGTATGTTAGTTCAAATTCATGTATGATCTTTATTTTACTTCAAGTATTTTTATGTTAAGAAAATCATGAAATGAATGTTGATTTTAGTGTGCATGTATAGATTCACCATAAATATTTTTCATTCCTTAGAAAATAATTAAGCATGCATTAAGGTTTAGTTTTTAGAATTGGTTTGGTAATTTTGTTAAGGCGAAATCCTAGGAAGCATAAAAGGTTTAAAAATGATTTAGGCAGAATTTCTTTGGATCGATTGAGCCTTTCAAGTCTACCCTGTTAATCATTATCCCTTGGAAACCTATTTTGAGGTGTATGACCTTTTTTTTGTTTTAAACCCATGAATTAAATAGCTCTTCCTAAAATTGTTTTTCTTTACCTCTTGTACTACCAAATCCTAACCTTACTTACTTTGGAAGCATTTGGAGATTAAGTTTGGGGGAGTTTATGAGTTATATTGGGTGTGTATTAGAAGGAACTTAATGATGAATTGCATAAAGTTGTGTGCTAAAATAGGTACCTATGTTGAAAAAAAGTGCCAACAAGCACATATATAACAACCTGCCTGGCGAAGACTATATCGAATCACTGTTTGACGTTTACATCATTTACACTAAGGGTAGAAAATGAGCAAGTGAAATATTCATTTTGGTTGGGTGGCGTATTTTATGGTTCATCATTTGGAAAACTCTAGGATTTGGTGAACTCTAGGGTTTGGCGGACTCTTCTGTGAAGAAATCTACCAACCCTAGATGTTTTGCTCGAGCTCATTAGTTCGTAGCTCGATAGATTCGTTTCTGTGTTTTAACGTGAACACGATGGCTTAGTAAGTAATGTATGTAATCATTCTTGCTCCTAATAAGTTAAGGTGTGGTGTCTAGTTATACATGTGTATTAACCATTGTTGTTCTGCATGAGTATGGTCAGTTCTGATGCAAATTCCCTCTTTGTTGCACGAGCGTAATTTTGATTATTTGTGATGCGTAATATATAATATGTGAGAAGGATAACTGCTTGTGATGCCTCCGGTAGGGCAGCTATATTGTAAATCGGACTGATAGATCACGAAAACATGTATTTAGTCTAATAGAACTGATATGAGGAGTTAGGGTAGCATATGTATATGAATATGGCTAACTGATATGATTATGAAATTCTAGGTCTGTGGCTGGCACAAGGATGGGTCATTTGTAAACATGTTCGATTGTGGAAAAAGTCATGGTTAAGTTGGTGGGTAGTGACCGCTCATATGTTGGTAGAATGTGTCTGTCTAAAATTGTAAATGCTGCTTGGTGTATCGCGCTAGTACCTCATGATTTCATTGAAAATTCTGATGCTTTTTATGAGTGTTAATGCTTGTTTACCAGTAGCGTACCTGTATATTGTTTTTGTTTTTCTTTTGTATGGTACTCACTAAGTTCGTTTGAACTTACTTGGTTATCTTTTCCTTCTAAGGCATGTAGATAGTAGAAAGAGATTTTGGTAGATAGTGAGCCATTTAACTAATTATGTATCATGCATGACTTTATGGACGGGTGACATTTAGATCTATCTGGAACCAAATTTTGTAATAACTCACCTTGCATTTTATATAACCCTGTCAGTTTTTATAAGGCTTCTATCAGATGTTTGTTTAAACTATGTTTTATGTTACTTGGCGTAATATTGATTTGGTTGTTTTGTTATTGTTATACTAGGGCTAACGCCAATTAGGGGGTAGATGCCTAGACCTCAAAGCTATAAAAACTTTTCAAGTGTTTTTGTCAAATTCAAAATGGTTTTAAGTTGTGACATCCCATACTTCGATCTGGTGATAGGGTCGGGCATGGGTGTTACAACATATGTTCGAGCTGAAAAAGAAAAGAGAAGACTTATTGATTTAGACCGCCAAGCTGACTACATTAGTGGAGAGGAATTATTGAACTTAACACATGAAGACATATATTAAACTTGAGGAATGATGCTTAGTTTGATTTAGGGAAGTTAAAATCTTTTTGGAAGTGAATCAACTCTACTCATAAAATTAATTGTTCAAATCATGATTTTGCTAGCATTTAGATACCTGATGAAATATTGGATGATGAACTGTACATGAACTATAGCTTACAAAATTAATTTGAGGGCATAATTTTTTCTTTTACATGACCACTTGGATGAATTAAATTTTACATTATACGACATGTTTTTAGCATTACTTGAGACGAGCAATGATTTAAGTTTGGGGGTGTGTAAACTCTAAAATATATAGATATTTTACGCACTCTTTTATGTATAATTTATGCAAATTATTCCATGTAAATAAATAACAATTTCTATGGTTTTATAGTTAATTTTGTGACATTTTTGTAATTTCTATGGAAATGTGTTAGTTTAGTGAAATTTATGTTAAATGCGTGGTTTTTTTATTATTTTTTAGGGAATAATTGGGCTAAGGGAAATATGGTAGAATATTGGGTTTTTTTTTGGCTTAGATAAGTATAGCTTGAAGGGACCAAATCTAGTCACATTGGGCTTCAAAGCAACTTCATTTCAGACCCAATTATATGGAGGCCTAAAATCGTCCACCTAACGTCCCATTTACCCACTTTTCATGAATTAAGGATGGCAACAACCACTACTAAAAATAACAGTCCACAATTAACCGTACATCCTCCACCACTGAAAAGTTGGCCATTCAACTCCCAAAAACAGTAAATTTAACCTCCACTCTCCCTCAAACAAGAATCAGCAACCTCTCCCCTTGATTCGAGCCTCAACCGTCCACACTACTACTAAAAATAGCAATCAAACCACCCACCTTTCCCCCAAGTAAGGGTCAACCACACAAAAGAGGAAATCAAGTAACCACCCTTGCTAAAAAAAGCCATGCCGCCACCTATTCCTCCACACATCAAGGGACGGCTGAACCATGGGAGAAAATCAAGGATGCCAATGCTAAAATTAGCAAGGTACATTGAGGCCTCAACAATTATAAAAAGGAGACCTTCATTCATTAGTTAAACACACTAGTTTTCAAAGAAAAAAAAACATTTGGTGTTCTTTGCTTTCCTGATGGCTTGCTAAGCATTTGCTTGCCACAGAAAAAGGTAAAACTCTTGTCGAAAGTGAGCAACTAGAAAATATGACTTGAGAGTGTATAAGTTGTAACACTCCAAACCTGACCCGTAAAGAGGACCTAGGATTGGCGCATCACTGTCTTTAAATCTTTTCCTTTAAAATTTGTACAGGCATGGTCTTCATGAAAATACAATTCAAATAAATATAAATTGTAAATCCTTTGTAAAATCCAAGTTAAATAGGGTTATACCTTTCCAAGGGATATGAAAAACATGGAAGTGCTTAAGATCGAATTTGGCATAAAACTATATTTAACTACAACATCGAATACATATATATAATTAGACAAAAATTAATCATTCGAAGTAAATACCTTACTACTTTGCAAAAACATAACCACTTCACTGAAGTTTCATTGAACTATTGGTTTCCAAAGAGTAGCTTTAAAATAAAAAATTCAGTCATTAAATGACACCATCTTGACACCAACCCCATGGAATGTATAACACAAAATACTTAAAAATCTCACCGAATAGATATCCTTTGGTGTAGTCTTTATAACATCCCGTTTTTCAGTGGTGTCAGAAATGATGGTTTTGGGACCACAAATTTGATATGTGAAGTTGTGTTTTGTGGTTTATTCAATGTTTTATAGAGTTACATTAGGATCGTATTAAGTTTTAATGAAGAAATTTTAATGTTTACTTAGTTAATTTAAGAAAAAGGACTAAATTGTAAAAGATGCTAAAGTGACTTTTATTAGTTAAATGTGCTTGATGGCTAAGGAAAATTAAATTAATAAACATGGTTAGTAATTAAACCTAAATGGTGGTTAATGGACAAGTATGGATGTGCTATGTTAATTATTTAGTAAATTTTAAGGGTAAAGTTGTAATTGAATTAATAAATGAAAGAGAACAAAAACAAAATTTGTGTCATCTTCCTCAATTGTTTTTGTCCACCACTGAAACCACCATAGACAATTCCTTCAATCTTTGGTCAACCCTAGTTCATTGCACATCAAGAACTGAACCAAAAAGTCAATAACTGAGGAAAGGGGAAAATTGTAGAGTAGTCCCAGTGTTTAAACCAAAAGTGAATCGTAGGTAAGTTCATAGTATTTCAATATGTAAATGTAAGTTGCTTGTGATTATTTATTTTTTTCTATTTAATAGTAGATAAATATGTGAAACTTCAATAGTTATATATATTTTGGAATGTGTAATTAAGTACGTATGGAAATGTATAAATGATGGTAGTATTTTTGGTGACTTTTCATTATGGGCATAATTATAATAAAATTACAACATGAGTACGGAAATGACGAAGTGCCTCTGAATAAATGAAAAAGTAATGAAATCATGTTTACTACCCGGTTGAACATAGTAATCGCGTAGGATACGATTGGCATGCCAATAGGGTTAGTATGAGCGCTTGTACGAGATTTGCACTTCAGTGCCTTTGATCCCACATTTGTGCATTTGTTTGCACTTTGGTGCCTTTGCTTGCAAATTTGTGCCTTTTTCTGCATGTCGGTGCCCCTGTTATACATCTATGATGCCTCTAGTGTGGTGTAGTTACCCAAATATCTGAGTTGAGTTACTTAGTTTATCAGGTTAAATGTTACTTGACCGCCTCCAGACATACTAACGTCTTGAGTGTGAATACTGCAATAAAATATAGAAAGACAAGGCAATATTTACAACTATACGAGTCGAGTTGTAATATAGTTTTACAACAAACTAGGTGAGTACTCCGAGGATCATACTGAAGGGAGGCGAGTGCCGGATCAATTCTAACCTAAACACTAAAAGATCTAATTAATACTTTTAAATTAGTTATAGTACAAAAACTATGAAATAAAGGATTTTTGGGTTTTTATAATAATAGTAATAAAAAAAATAATATAAAAAGATAAAATTTAAGAGATTAAAAAGGGAGAATAAATCAAATTTGATTATGGTGATTAGCTCTGTTTCGTAATCTCCATCAATTGTCATTTCAGGTTCCTCGTCAATCAACTAGTCATTACCCTAATAGGATATTCTGATCTTCGACTAACATAATAGGTCAGTAAGAACTACTTATCTTCTGACCTCACAGTTTAGATTGGTTTGGGGTTAAGGTGTTCAGGTATGGGCACTACCAATTTTGGGTTAATTCCGACCTTGATGACTTCCTAGGGTTGCCAGGCCTAGGGTTTGTGTCACATTCTTCCTTTTCCAAATAGCCGATCCGTTGAGTAACCCTACAAAATAGTTAACAGATCAAACCACCACTCACTAATCCCCTATAAAGGGATTAGTTTCTCATGGCTTCCATAGACAATATATAATCGATGTAAAGGGAAAGCATGCTAATTAAATCAACAAGATAGAGTAAATGAAAGAGGCTAATTGTATTGAAATTAAGCACGAATCCGTAGAGTTTGAATGCTTCCACATTTTAGATCTCTTGAAATCAACAAAAATAATTGAAATAAATCTAAAACCCTAAGAAAGAAAGAAAGCTAAACTAAATTTACAAGAGAGAATCTAGGCTAAAGGAATGATGATCATAATAGGTGACAAATAAGCCTATTTATAGCCTTCAAGTTATCATCGTTCTTAACCTAGGTTAGCTGACACTCCTGAGCTTAAAGTTTGATTGTGCAGACCAAAATGTCTCTATTTTGTGTGTTGTTTTTATCACAATTGATGTCATGACACACTAGGACTTGTGTCATGACATAGTAATTAGTATACTCCTCTGCAGCTTTCTTCAGGGGTATGTCATGACATCCTTAAATGTGAAAACTAGTTTAATCTGCTACACCAAATTATGATAGACAAAACTCCCCCACACTTAAGTCATTTCTTGTCCTCAAGCAACATAAACAAAAATAAGAACTAAAAGCGACGACCCTTGAGCAAATATCATTCAAGCATTGACTTCAGATCATATGACTTAGGAATTTCATGCTTACTAACAACTTTAACATGATCAATATTTGACTTACCACTTTTGATCTCAAACATCTAAGTTTAGTATTTTGTAAAATATACAAGTATTAAGGGTTTCACCTATAGGAATCCATCAACAAATCATACAAGAACTTTGATTATTCGAGCAATACAAATAATCGTTTATGCGTATGTTTACTATGATGTCTATTCATGTATAAGGATATTTAGGTCACATAGGACTTTTTGGCTTGTAACGTTCTGAGGCTTAGGACAGGTATGGAATTCAAAAACAGTAAGCATCAAAAGGGTTACAAAAATGAAAATAGTTTGGCACATCGTATTGATCCCTATTCTTCCTCCTTAGCGACCCTTTCCTGCTTACCGCCTTATTTGTCCTTCTTTCACCTTCCTTATCTCTCTATATATAGGAAATCATAGCATGATATACTAACTATGACTAGATGAAGAGTTTCTGTACACTTAGGAATGAGTTTTTTCTATTGTTTTGTGACTTTGTGACTTCTCTTTTTCAATACATCTCACTCAAGAATGCCTTTTACTTTTCACAAACGTTTTCTACTTGTATCTCTTTTTGAGTTTTTCTTTTACTTTGCACTTTCAGGCTAACCTATAGTTCCCATATCACACCAATCTTTCCTATTTCACTCTATTTTTAAAAACGTACTTACTTAACCTTCAATACGGATGGCTAGACGTCTATAGTTGTGCAGTACAAGACCAAAGAAAAAAGGTAAATACAAATTAACATTTAAAGCTCAATGGTTTGTAATGAGGTTCATCAAAAAGTGTCAATAAGCTCAAAGATCGGTACCAAAGGTGAAATATAAATAAGACAACTTTTTGGCTCTGGATTTGTTCCAAACAATGCCTTTACGTCATTGATAACTCTTGAAAAGAGTTGTATTTCATGCCTTTAGACCTAGATAATTGCTTGTACTTAGGTACATGTAGTTGCATTTTAGGAAATTTCATTCGTATTTTCATCATTTCATTAGGAGCTTGGACTGTGTTTAAATATTAGATACTTTTAATCGCTTGTGGCGGAGTTTTTTGTGTGTTGGTGTAGCAGGAACAGGTTTTGGAACGAGGAAATAAATAAGTGAGTTTTTGTCAGGGCAAAGTGTTGACAATTTGCCAACACGGATGCCATGGCAATGCCGAGAAGACCGAGTCAACATTTTTCGCGCAACAGTCCCAACTCAAATTATAACTTGTACCAGATAAATCCCCCTAAAAGAGGAGAAGATAATCACGAGCTATTAGCTGACCCTATCCTAATCTATCTATAAAAGCCGATGAAAGGAACCTCACAAATGGCAAACAAAAAAAGTGGCTGAGATTTTTAGGCATGAATAAGGGTTCAGCTACGCAAAGGAAATGAAGTCGAACGCTGTCCTTCTTAGCCATCACATGACATTGTACTGCCGAAGTGTGGTCTGGGTAAGCAAAATCTATTTCCCAAAGTTATTTCGTTATTTCCATTAGTATTCCTTCGAAAGATTGAATTGAAGTAGTTGAACACAATGTTAGATAATATTTTGGTTTGAAATTTTATTTCCCAGCCCATGAGCTAAATCTGACAGGGTTGGGATTACTTTCGATGAACCCTTAAACTAATTTTATGGGTGCAGTACATCTCTAATTTACTTTACTGTTTCATTTGATTGTTATTATTTCTTATTTAAAATGCAAACGATCTGTAGACATAGAAGACTTTTCGCATACTTATAAATTGATTCTAATTTCAAAAGGGTTGGATTGGTTGGATTAAAATTAAATGAAATGAGCAAGTATTCGATAGACACTTGTAGTCGAATCTAGACATAGAGTCAAGATCATACAGAAGGAGCCCATGTAAGATATATAAAAAGCTTATAAACACGGGCAAAGTAACTTGAGGTTTTGCTCTCGCGAGAGGTAGGTCATTTTAGAACTCTTTTGTGCATTAAAGTAAATACAATTTTGCCAAGGCATTATTGAAAATAAGGGTTGATTCTAGGTAATGCTGACCTTTCGAATAAACATCACTCTATCCTTATTCTTTTTCTTAGTAACTTTGCCACAACATATTTAGTTGTTTATTTCTTTGTTTACATTCTATTCGGATAATCACTCTCATTATTGCCATTACATTTCTGCTCTCACTTTTCCCATAGCATTTCCAATTGTTCATCAATTTCATCTATCGCATACATCATCATTCCTTTGAATTATCACTGCATACTTACCTCAGTTTACCATAACATCTTATTCGTCAGTCTTGCTATAACATTAACCAGATTACAATAACTTGACCAATTTTGTGCCTTAATCTGATTCTTTTGGGAACGATACTCAGTCGTCACTTTATTAGTTGAAATGAGGTGTATAATTGCACAATTCACACATCATTTTACACGGAACAAGTTTTTGGCACCGACGTCGGGGATCGACAATTTAGTGAAATTTGGTTTGGTTATTTTACTTAGTAGTTTTATTTAACTTAGTGTATTTATTTTTTATAGGTTTGCCATCAGTGCATGAGAAGAGGCATTCCTGCTAACATAGAAAACCTTTTTGATCCAGTGATAGACAAAACCTTGTAGAGAAAGAGTAAAGAATTCAAAAAAATGGCGGGAAACAAGAATGATCTTAATGGTTATCCAAATGATCGCAATGAAAATCCTTCAATTGGACGCGTGGTGGATGATCGAGATAGGCCAATTAGAGAGCTTGTCTTCCCAATGTTGGATGATCTGAATACAGGGATAGATAGACCAAATATACAAGCTTAGCAATTCAAGTTGAAATTGGTAATGTTCCAGATGTTACAAACGGTAGGACAGCTTAGTGGACTCCCTATTGAGGACCTACGATTACATTTAAGACTTTCTAGAAGTATGTAATTCATTCAAACAGCCGGGTGTTCCCGAAGATGCCTTGAGACTTAAGCTATTCTCGTATTCTTTAAAAGATCGTGCAAGAGCATGGCTAAATGCTTTGCCATTGGGAATAATGGCATCATGGAATGATCTCTGCCTGAGGTTCTTGCTACGGTATAACTAGCCTAATATGAATGCCAAGTTGAGAAATGACATCATATCTTTCCGGAAATCAAAGGATGAAACATTATATATGAAGCTTAGGAACGATTTAAGGAGTTAATTCAAAAATGTCTGGTGCATGGATTCCAGCACTGGACTTAAATGGAAATGTTTTACAGTGGGTTGAATGCGCACACAAGGATGGTAGTTGATGCGTCTGCCAATGGTACTTTGTTGGATAAAACTTATAATGAAGCATATGAGATTTTGGAAAAGATTGCCAACAATGATTATCAGTATCTGACCATGAGAGTTGGGACAGGTAAGAGAGCTACTAGTACCATAAAGCTTGATGCAATCACTTCGTTAACGACTCAGGTATCTTCTCTAGCTAATATGATTAAAACTATGAAGAATCCAACTATAGCCCATGAGATGAAATCAACAGAGTTGCCATGTGTTTTTTAAGGGGAAAATCATGTGTTTGACGAATGCCCATCAAACCCAGCGTCAGTATACTACATGGTTAATTCCAATCAAAATAGCAATCAAAACTCCAACACTTACAATTTAAGGTGGAAGCATCATCTGAATTTCAGTTGGAGTAATCAAGGTGTGGGGAATTTTAACCATGCTGCGAGATAGAATACCAAAAATGTACCGCCTAGTTACGTACAACCTATGCCGAGGCAAGATATTCAATACAACCAAGCATGATCTTCTACTTCGATAGAAGTTTTTTTAAAGGAATATATGACCAAAAATGATGTTGTAATCTAGAGTCAGGCTGTCTCTTTATGAGATCTTAAGAATCAAGTGGGGAAAATAGTGAATGCTTTAAATTTGAGGCCACAAGGAGCATTGACAAGCCATACCGAGAATTGGAGAGCACAAAGGAAGAGCATTGCAAAGTGATCACTTTCAGAAGTGGAACTCAATTGAATGATGTTGTTTAAGATGCCACGATAGGAGAGGATAACTCGAATAACAACCATGTGAAGATCCTAGAGCCATTTGAAAAACATACTGCACTTGAAAAAGGTAAACAGAATAATGTTGTGGCAGAACCATATTAGGCTGGCAACAAAAATTCCATAGCAAAACAATATCAGCAACCTGAAGGATGACCACCTCTACCTTCTCCTTAAAGATTCCAAATATTCCAAGCATAATATTCAGTTCAAAAGATTTTTGGAGGTTTTGAAGCAACTCCATATCAACATACCACTGGTTGAACCTTTGGAGAAAATGCCCAACTACGTGAAATTTATGAAAGATATATTGTCAAAGAAGTGCAGATTGGGAGAATTTGAAACTGCTGCTCTCATTGAAGGGTGCACAACAATGTTGATGAATAAATTACCTCTAAAGTTGAAGGACGCATGGAGTTTCACTATCTCATGTTTAATTGGAAATCATTATGTTGGTAAAGCGTTATGTGATTTAGGAGCAAGTATAAATCTAATGCCTCTGTCTATTTTTAGGAAGATAGGAATTGGGAAGGCAAGATAAGTTTATTTAAGCTAGCTAATCGGTCTTACGCACATCCGGAAGGTAAAATTGAAGACGTGTTGGTAAGAGTAGATAAGTTTATTTTTCCAGCCGATTTCATTATTTTAGAATGTGAAGCTAACAAAGATCTACAAATTATTCTTGGAAGACCTTTTCTTGCTATTGGCAGAACTTTAATTGATGTGCAGAAATGTGAATTGACCATGATGATGAATGATTGGTAGATCACATTCAATGTATTTAATGCCCTGGAATGTGCAGATGAGAATGAATAATGCCGAGCCATTGACTTGATAGAAATAGTAGTAGAGGAAGAATTCATGAGACTTTACCACAACAATTCTGATAGTGATGAAGATTCATTTGAGTGGAAACCTTTGTGCACTTTTTTGGAGCAAAATAGACCTTTCAATTTTGATGAACAATGCTTGGTAGCTCATGTATATCCACATAGAGCTGTTGATGTCAAGGACATGGAAATGGGGGACACATTTAAAGTTAATGAACAAAGCTTGAAGCACTAGTGGGGTGCTCATGTAGAGCAAGACGAAAAATCCATTGATCTTCGAGATGTTTAACTTCAACATCTTGAAAATTCACTTTTTTTATTTCATCTTGTTGATTTAAATCGCATGAGGGCACGGGGTTAGTGACGTAGAGCTCATTGAGACGAATCCTGCCAATGAAGAGAATGCACCTAAAGCACTGGAGGAAGAACTAGAGAAAACAGAGTCTGTCAGCATTGAGACTGACCGTGAGGACGAAGAGGAAGTCGCGGTACAAGGTTGCTGCTTGTAAATCAACCCGTCGGATAGAATGAAGTATCTATAATGCAGCCCAAGCAAGGAAAGTTTTATTTTCCTTTCATACATATTGTATTGCATATATTTTTCCATGACATTGTCTGTATATAGATAGTTTGCATATATCTATCCATTCATTGAGGACAATGCATCCCTTAGGTTTGGGGGTGTGTTGTGCATTTAGGTTGCATTACGTATCTAGTATGTATGTTCATCCTAGTAAAGTTGTTTTCCAATGCCATGTGATTATTATATATTATTTTATCTACGAGAAGTTCAATCTTTACTTGTGATGTTTGATGATGAGTTTATATTTTTCAGTATATCTAGAACATGTGATTGTGGGTGAGGCAAGTTTAGCTGAGGTTAGATTGCGTGAAAATTAATTCTTAAAAATGAGATGTCCTATACTCAGCTTTCTTTTTCTTTTTTGATTATAGCAAGTTTTTTTTATGAACTTAGGGTTTTTGAAGCCAAACTTAGTCATTTTGCCACAACATTACTTAAATAAATGACAGTAGGCACTCTAATGCTTAGAATTGCAGAGTAAGTCAGCACCATTTTGTTTGCTCCATTGTGCTGTTGACCAGAAAGGTGAGTCTTAGTAATAGTCTGTAATAAAGAAAGGGGACACTCCACTGTAGCAACAGGTTGAGTAGCTAAGGAGGTAGTTGTTTGTTCCATCCATCTTTTTAGTTAAAAGACTTAGCTTTAAGTGTAACACCCTATACCCAGCCTGGTCGCCAAGCCCAGCTACGAGATGCCACACTACTATCTCGTCTCAGGTACATCGAATAGGAAATTAGACTTAAGCAAACCAATCATATTTTGTTAACCTGTATAATTTTTAGGTCATCCAAATAGTTAATTAACATCGTTACATGCAAAAACATCCGTTAATCAGTCATACATATAGTTAGAAACATGCATAAAGTCCATTTAACAAAAATTCAGAAAAATGTCCATAGGTATCGATACTGACATTAAGATATTGATATTTTCTTTAAGTGGTATCGATACCACTTGGAAAAACAATACCAAATGAGCCTACTGTTTCTCGGCAAAAAATCCCAATTGTCGAAAATTATCGGTACTAGCTAAAAATTATCGTTACTTTAGTCCCGAGTATCGGTACTTGAGATAAGGTATCGATACCAAATCCTTATTATGTTTTCCTGTATATTTTAAAACATAGAGGTATCGATTTTAAATCCCAAATATCGATACCTCTGCCCTTGGACATCAAGATGTAGCATACATATGCAATGAACTCATTCCAAATCAGATTCTAAGTATCATGCATCATTTACTTCGATAAATAATCATCCTACGGCTAAATTTATCAGTTCAAATCATCTAAACGAGTCCAAACAAGATACATCAAGCCATCATTAAATTTCATGAACATAAGACAACATATAAACTTGCAAATTTCCAGAAACGAAATAACAAGGTCGGTAAATAACCCAAACATATCATGGCACTAAACAAGTCTACAACATTGCCTTATTTCCCGATACGAATATAAATAATAGAGCACCTATGATAACAACTGGCCTTCCTTGCATCACTCCCTAAGAAACCACACTGCCCACACCATGACGTCACTAATCTACATAGGTTAAAATTAGTGGGTGTGCTTCAACAAGCTTAGTGAATGCAAGAATTTCTACAACACAAACATGTCACCGTGCAACAAAACCAATCAATTACTCACAAGCACCTCATGCTTAAGTCTAGCATCATATAGTATTAACTCATGCATCACCTGATAGGTCATTCCCATCACACATATATACTCATTCAAGCATAGAACACATTCCACACAATTACATAAAATATGATAAATTGGGATAAGATGACACTTGCGTTATGAAACATATAGTGAGCTCTATCATCACACATCGAATACATGGTTCTCCATTACACCACATGGACTCATAGAGTCAAACATGTCCCAAAAGTGAAGCATTTAGCTAACACTCTCCTTTTTTTCCCCTCACATGTCCCATTGATTGAAGCTTAGCTCTCATTCTCTTATCTTTCCAAACATGTCTCAGGGCCTCAATGCCCAAAACCACTAAACATATAAGTGAGTACTCACAACCTTATGACATGCCAACTATATCCAATGGTTCCAAGATCACAAGGCCAAAATATCCAAAAACAACACATATTACTTATCGATTAATCGTGCACTGTCACTACGTATTAGCATCTTTTGCAAAACACTAGCATAGTCATAGAACATATATATTATGCATTTATTTCATGAATACAATTGCACTTTACACAATAACCACATACTCACTTATCATATTTCATGCACAATACACAACCACAAAATAATGATAGATTCAAGAAAACTTACACTAAAAACTTAGAGTAGGGGTTTAGACTACATCTAATTTCCCAAATAACCATGACTCGTGTTTACGAGTAGCAATTCCATACATTCACCACTTTATGCTTTAGTCAAAAAATCGAAAGCTCAAATAGCACTTCCCTAGCTCGTAGCAAGCTCTAATGAATCTGAAGCTTTACACACATAAATCATACAATAACCATAGTCAAATATCAACTAAGAATCCACTTAAACAAACTAAAAAACAAGCTTAAGCTAAGTTCCCATGCAACTTAAACTATTAACATAACAAACTTTATATACTAATATCTTGACCTATACTCAACCTTTTTTTGCAAAATCAGTTTCGCTCATCTACTTAATCATCTACACCTAATTCGCAACCTTCAAACAGACAAATCTTCTCAATTCATGGTATTAACATTTTTCAACATCTTTTAGGCAATTTTCACAAAATTCATTTAAACATGAGAAATCATTAACAAAACTTTAAGGTAAGTTTAAAAACCTTCTAATCGTGCTAAAACAAGTTGAAAAATACTTTGAAACCAAGTTTTGACTCAAAATCTCAAAATCCACCATTAATGGTTTGATTTTTGGCTTTTATTCAAAACATGCGATTTGGGGCCTATTAATTCAATTTTAGAGTCTAAATAATATAAAAAAACCAATGGATACATGAATGATTACTTTTTTTTGAAAGAATGAACGAGTTTCGATGTAAATTCAAAAAAACCCACATTTAAAGAAGATGCTAAAATCTCTGGAGTTTTGGGTATTTTTCTTGGAGATTTATGATGATAAATGACTTAAGAGTGATAGGTAATCAAAGTATTGTGATTTGTGAATAAAAAATCAATGGAATAGTGAGGAAAAAAACAATGGGTGGCATGAAGAAGAGGAGAGGAAGATTTAACGTGAAAACTGTAGGTGAGGGTGGCTTTTAGGTTCAATTTTAAAAACTGGCTTAATTGCCACATAAATTCTCACTATTTTGACTCTGTTACAAATCAGTCTTTTCTCTAAAATTAAGGGTTTCTAGCACACTTTTTCAAAAATGTATTTAACAACTAAGATGCCAAAGTCAAAAACATTATCGAGTACTAACTTGACGAAAGTTTGAGCTCATATAAACCAAAATTCCTAAAATATTCCTAAAACTCTTAGGCCCTATTTTGGGGTGTTACATCAAGAATGATATATATTTGTAACACCTCTTACCCGTATTCGATGCCGGAATAGGGTATGAGGCATTACTAAAACACATACACATGTATACGTATTAAATCGAGTTACAAAATTTCATCTGAATTAAAACTTTTTATATTATTAACGTGCTTTTAAAATTCTTTACAACCTATCCTCAAAATATTGTATTCATAATAAATAGAGCCTATAAGACTCGATACAAACTCATTCATATACTCAATTTATCCATTAAATTATTTCAACCTTGAATAATCCACATTATGACAAAATCAACACTAATAACAATCATAAATCTCTTCATATTAATTTCACATCTTAATACATTACATATCTCAAGCATATGCCAAAATTTCATAAACGCAACCATCAACAAACTCATTTCTCCTTTAGTCGACTAGTAAATTAGCCTTAAAATTCATATCAACCATTAAATCTCACAATTTTATAACATCTCATAAACCAAATGATTCTAATAACAAGATACTTTATAATCATCCTTATGACTACAAATATTTCACAAAGCATGATTATCATCCAGCATTATCTATGTACCAAAATGACTAATTCACAAGCAATAACAATTCAATGTTTTATTTCAATTCCATTCAATTCATAACTCTTCGTGTTCACAATTCAAATTAATTTCTCAATCCAATTTGCATTTCAATACCACAATAATTCTTTTAATTAAAATCATATCAATAATAATTCCCATTCAACTCACAAAGAATTCAATATTGATATTTACTTTATTTTTTATTACTAACATATTTTTCAAAATTTCAACAATTGCTATTAATAAATTCAATACCGATACTGAATTTACTATTCAATTCAAGCGTCTATCGATTATAAAAGAGAATATAGCCAATTATACACGAATCATTTGTATATTTTATTCTTTTCCTCCTCCTCCTCTCCATTCCACATCCTTAGTGTACATAACACTCTTAAAAATAACATTCTCTATAGTTTCACTAATCATTCAACTTCAAATAAGCTGTCTAGTCACAGTCACTAAATTATACAGAGCTCCAAATTAAGTTTCGTTAATTTTCCTAGGAACAAGACTCACATATCTTCTTACAATAAAATTTTCAGAATTTTTGGCTTGGCCAATTAGTACAGTTTATTCATTAAAGTCACCCATGTTTCACTGCTCAACATCTTTGACCTCTCTTCACTAAAAATGAATTATCTCATTGTACAAAATTCGGATGATATTTTTGTTTATTTCCTTTGAAAATAGACTCATTAAGGATTCTAAACATATATATTATAACTCATAATTATTTTTTTACAATTTTTAATTAATTTCTAAATTCAGAATAGGGAATTCCAAAATCAATCCGACCCTGCCTCACTAAAATTCAAATCTCTCAAAATGTATAACTCTTTTGCTTGCTCTGTTTCTTTTATGTAAAAATAGAGTCATTAAGCTTTCATTTCATATCTTATTCACTCTCTAATTCAATTTCACCATTTTTGGTGATTTTTCAAAGTTACACAACTGCTGTTGTCTAAACTGTTTTGTTGTAAAATGTATTCTTTCATAATTTCACTTTTTCACTATGTCAATTCCATTGAATTAATCACATCTCATTCCAATAGTTCATTTCAATTCATATACAATCCATTCAATTTATCACTATATTCAAAGCAATCCAATTTCTCATTTCCAATTTCAAGTCAATCTTCAATTCAAATCCACATATATATATATTCATCATTCAATTACACTTAGTCAATTTTCTCGATGAACTTGTCGAAATAAAAACATATTTCTCGGTGGCCTACACATAGCCCGTACCACATTTGTGTAATAACAGACTCTCGGTGGCCAGCACATAGTCCGTGCAACCCTTGTATCTTAACAGAATATTGGTGGCCTGTACACAATCCGTGCCACCCTTGTATGTTAATAGAATATTGGTGGCCTGCACACTGTCCGTGCTGCATATGCGACCTATCAGTCTGGTACACGTAGTGGCCTGGACTTAGTCCGTACCGCACGTGACCCAATTACGATCATTCATATCTTTTCTATTTCGAGGTTTAATCGGGAAATTTGTACTTTTCAATATTTTACCAGTTCTTTTCTAACCAATCTTAATTCATAATTTGCATCAAATATTTGTTTCACGTATAGTACATTTCTTAAATAAAATAATAAAATGCTTAAGCATTAATAAAACAATATATGTTCTACATACAAACTTACTATCATATTTTCAAGGTTAATTTCTCACCTTTCACCACTTTTAACAACACATTTAACCTGTTTAGCACTTATATTAATCAATTTGATCCAAAAATCATACTTAAAAAATTACATTTTTACCCCTAAACTTTTACAAAATTATGATTTTTCCCCTAGGCTCGGAAATTAAACTTTATTCCTTTTTCTTATGTTTTATAACATGCTGAACATTTTTCCCTTCTATAGCAACATCAAATTCTAGCTCTAACATGCACTTACGAATAATAATAATTTTTACTGATTATGCCGTTTCACTTGTTTTCACTGAAAATCGCTTAGCAAAAATTTTTTAACACAATTTCAAGCTTCATGTTCTACCATAAAACATCAAAATAAACACATTTCACCTATGGGTATTTTTCCAAATATAAACCCTAGGTTAAATTATTACTAGAATAAGCTAAATAAAACTACCGGGACTTCAAAAACGTAAATAACATTAAAAACGGGGCTTGGAATCACATACTATGGAGCTTGGAAGCTTGAAAACCCTAACCATGGTTTCCCCCTTGCTATTTTTGTTCATCATGGAGAAGATGGACAAATTTTTGGCTATTTTAGCCTTTTTAATTCTTTTAATTACTAAATGACCAAAATGCCCCCAACTTAAATATATCCTATTTCACTTATCTCTTGTCCATTTTTGTCCAACAAGTTAACCAATTGTCTAATTATCATTTAAGGACCTCCAATTTAAAATTTCATAACAATTGGACACTTCTAACATGTAGAAATTAACTTTTGCACTTTTTACAATTTAGTCCTTTTGGCTAAATTGAGTGCCCAAACGTCGAAATTTTTGAATGAAGTTTTTATGAAATCATTTCGTGAAATTTTATACCATAAAAATATAATAAAAATAAATTATTCCTCATCAAATTTGTGGTCCCGAAACCACTGCTTCGACTTGGCCCAAAATCGGGCTGTTACAACTCTCCCCCATTTAGGTATTTTCGTCCCTCAAAATCTTACCAGAAGAAATTATTTTCAACTCTTATGAAACGCTTTCACTAACTTTCCAGAATCACTAATCAATTTAACTTCATAAAAAAATTCTGCATAAACCCCAAATTCTTCGGTACACGAATTTCGTTTCGGAATAAGAATAACATAAATCAAATCTCACTTAAAGTTTAGAATCAAAAGTCGATCCTCATTGTACTTATTTAGCTTATCACTTACTGACACATTTATGAGTTTCTCAAACTTGCAAAGGAAACATCGTTTTAGTTTTTATTTATCTATAATTAGACCATTATCAAATAAAATCAATCGAATAACTAATCTGCACAAAATAAATGAGGATTTTCCATACAAGCATTTTTAATTACACTTGCTTTCCCACAGGTCAATAAATAATTATTCACAATCTTTCAATAGCTCAAGTCATCAACACTGTCTTAAACTCAGATCTTTCTGTACCATTATATACATTAAACTCTGAAATCAGGCAACATATGGCAATTCTCGTCAAACAAACAATGTCATGAAATTCTCATTACAGACATAATAGTGACCGTCTCTAAATCACTAGTCGAACAGTTCTTTTTAATGTGACATTAACCGTCTGAAAACATGAACAATCACTTTATATTCTAGCAATAAAACTCATTCTAGTCCGTTCATTAGTACATCATTGAAAAATTATAATTTCATTACTCAATTCCAATTGAACTCAAAACCAGAGCTTCGGTTAATGTTACCTTCATTTGATTTATCTTTGCTAGCATGCCCAAATCATTCAAACTTTAAAATTGGGTTAACTTTGTTAACAGATGATAGAGGGTTGCGCATGGACAAGATCGAGTTGCCAAGTCACGGGAAAAGTCTTACATAAACTATCGACACTAAGATCTGAAACGAAAACAGAAAACAAAAAATTAAACTTAAAAGACCAAGAAAACCAAATTGAAATAGAATGATACTTGGGCGGTAAGAAAGGATGAATAAAGAACGTTTCTTGATGCCAAAGAATGTTGCAAAACAGATCCTTGAAGCTTGGAATGGCTGGAAACGCAACAAGAACAATTAAACCAAGTTAATCAACAATTCGACACAAACAAAAATAATTAAAAAAGAACAAACAGCAAAAAAGATGGATAAAGTCCTAAGAAGCCTTGAAATCAAGAAAGATTTCACAACTCCCTTCAAACGGCTCTAATCTTCCCTCCAATGTAAAAACACAGCAAGAAGAAGGTTGAAGATGGCTCCCACAATCAAAAAGATTGTTAAAAACTACTTCTAAAGAAAACTCAAGAGAGAATTCTTGGAGAAACTCAAAGAGAGTTTTCACTTCACAAAAAAAATCTGAACTCAATGTATCATCCATAAGGGTGGCTGGCCAAGCCATATATATATAGGCCTTCTAACTACTTTCCTATCCCTACTAGGAAAACTAAAAAAAACCCTAATTGTTGCCTTTCAAGGGAATTTCGTCCAAAGCCTTTAAATGGGCCTCTTGGACTGAATTCTTACATAGAAATTTATTCATAAAGTTTAAAAATTAAAACTAAGTATTTAAAGAATTAAAATTTTACAAATTGGGCCACTTTGACAATTTGGCCTGATTTTCAACTAAGTCTAATTTAAACTTCTTGGTTGGGCTTGGAACATCTTATAGGGTCGTATCTTCAAGAACTTGGGCTTGTAATCCGTTCTCTCCCGAAATTGGTTTGTTGATGCTCGTAACTAATATCCAATGCACCTTAGCTGCAAGACTCAGTTTCTTGGACCAAGATTTCCAAGATTTGAAATCTTAATTTTCTTGATTCTTGAAATTGCTCAAAACAGCAAAATTGGACCAAGATTCGGTTCCTTGATTTTCTTGAAAACAAGAAAGTGAATCTTGATTTTCTTTTTCCTTTGTATACGCATCTAAGGCCTTGCTAATGAAGTCTTGAACGGTTCCATTTAGTTTCATACGCATTTGCCTAGCCTTTGACCTCGTTATTGGGCCTTGTGGTAATTTGAGCCCATCACGTTCTTGAGCTTGAGTTGGGCCTTTGTGACTCGTATCAACAGAACAACTTTAATTCAGAATAACATCACCCATTTAAAACAAATATAATAAGTATTTTTCTGTATCATGCTTTCAAGAATATCAATTCTTCATTTAGACTACCTGTCTACCCACTCGTGAATGCACGAAATTCATTCTCTTAGCTGAGAACATGCTTAAATACATATAACTTATATGGAAATAAGAATGAATATCTGAATAATTTCTCAGAGATACCCAGAAGAGAATGATACTGACCAGCTCTGGAATTTCATCATAGCATAGATAATACACTTTTTAAATAGCCATATAAAATAGAACAATAACTGGTCATAAACCAACCAGACCAACAGGGCTTTCGTCTGTCATTACGAACCTCACATTATTCCATTCATTAACAAAAATTGATTTGGGAGAAATTTTCAGGAAACATATTTTTAGGCTTCATACTTATTTGAGTCGATTAGCCGAAATTAACCTCTTCCTTAACCATGACATTGCATAATCTATATAATCTTTAAAACATTCAAATATTTCTTCCAAAACTATTTTCACTTTCCAAACTATTCTTACCTCTGTATGCATTATTAATTATTTCACCACTGAACTCTTTAGTTTACATTTTTGAACTTATTCAACATAATTCTCGTAAAATTTTGTCATAAAGCAACACTAGTAAGGGGTTGAGATCGTAAAGCCTCTAACTTGGCTCTCATAAATACACATATGTAACTTAATGTTCATTTTCAACATAATATCATCACAATCATATAATTCATTCTAAACAAATTAACACATCTATTTATTATAAATATTTTCTATCACCCACAATTTCACAGAATGAATCTACTTATCCGTGCTCAATATTAATATCTAATTAAATTTCAACACTTGGTTTCCATTTACTTACCGACGTTTGTCAAATTAGGGAACGTCTTACGGAATTGAGTACTTCGTTTTCACATTGCCATAGTATAACTATGGTCTTGCACATCATCACATCACATATCACACACTGAAGCCATAGCCCAGCTATGGTCTTACACGGAAACACATAATCACATTTCCATATATAGCAATGGTCAAACCATGGTCTTTTCCGTCAAATCATCACATATCATAGAATGAAAGTACCCATTCCTACATTCTACTCAATTTGATCTTTCAATTAAATTTTCGTACTATTGTAATATTCATGGTTCAATAGTAAAGACATAAAACAAAACATCATATTATCTCTAATTTAACAATTTAACATAAGATTCTACCAAATGAACGTCTTGATTTCACTTTTTCAAACAAATGTACATAAACACACATTCATTCTATTTAAATAAATTCGCATACCATATTCACTTAATTAAATATATTGAGCACATAGCATCATATGATCATCAATATACTTGGATGAGCTTATCACAACGTAAAGTTTTTTTTCATCTTATGATCATCTCTTTTCATACATGATTACATGCATATTACGAATTTCTATTCTTACCTTTTTCAAATTCCAACATAACGTAAGAATATTTCAATTATCTCAATATCATTTCAGCATTATCGAAAACTGCTTGATGGAAAATCATCTCTGTCTTAACAAAATAATTTCGTTAGAACCCGAAGATATCACACTATCACGAGTACCAACATAGCATGTATAGCAAAACTCACATATGCTACGTTCGGTCCGAGAACTGACTAAACTGTAGCTCTGATACCACTAAATCTAACACCTCTTATCCGTATTCGATGTCAGATAGTGTATGAGGCATTACTAAAACACATACACTTGTATACGTATTAAACCGAGTTACAAAATTTCATCTGAATTAAAACTTGTTATATTATTAACGTGCTTTTATAATTCTTTACAACCTATCCTCAAAATATTGTATTCATAATAAATAGATCCTATAAAACTTGATACAAACTCATTCATATACTCAATTTATCCATTAAATTATTTCAACCTTGAATAATCCACATTATGACAAAATCAACACTAATAACAATCATAAATCTCGTCATATTAATTTCACATATTACTACATTACATATCTCAAACATATGCCAAAATTTCAGATACGCAACCATCAACAAACTCATTTCTCCTTTAGTCGACTAGAAAATTAGCCTTAAAATTCATATCAACCATTAAATCTCACAATTTTATAACATCTCATAACCAAATGATTCTAATAACAAGATACTTTATAATCATCCTTATGACTACAGATATTTCACAAAGCATGATTATCATCCAAGATTATCTATGTTCCAAAATGACTAATTCACAAGCTATAACAATTCAATGTTTTATTTCAATTCCATTCAATTCATAACTCTTCGTGTTCACAATTCAAATTAATTTCTCAATCCAATTTACATTTCAATACCACAATAATTCTTTTAATTCAAATCATATCAATAATAATTCCCATTCAACTCACAAAGAATTCAATATTGATATTTACTATATTTTTATTACTAACATATTATTCAAAATTTCAACAATTGCTATTAATAAATTCAATACCGATACGAATTTACTATTCAATTCGGCGTCTATTGATTATAAATGAGCATATAGCCAATTATACACGAATCATTCATATATTTTATTCTTTTCCTCCTCTTCCTCTCCATTCCACATCCTTAGTGTACATAACACTCTTAAAAATAACATTCTCTATAGTTTCACTAATCATTCAACTTCAAATAAGCTGTCTAGTCGGGTTACAGTCACTAAATTATACAGAGCTCCAAATTAAGTTCCGTTAATTTTCCTAGGAACAAGACTCACATATCTTCTTACAATAAAATTTTCAGAATTTTTGGCTTGGCCAATTAGTACAGTTTATTCATTAAAGTCACCCCTGTTTCACTGCTCAGCATCTTTGACCTCTCTTCACTAAAAATGAATTATCATATTGTACAGAATTTGGATGATATTTCCGTTTGTTTCCTTTGAAAATAGACTCATTAAGGATTCTAAGCATATAAATTATAAATCATAATTATTTTTTTACAATATTTAATTAATTTCTAAATTTAGAACAGGGAATTCCGAAATCAATCCGACCCTGCCTCACTAAAATTCAAATCTCTCAAAATGTATAACTCTTTTGCTTGCTCTGTTTCTTTTATTTAAAAATAGAGTCAGTAAGCTTTCATTTCATATCTTATTCACTCTCTAATTAAATTTCACCATTTTTGGTGATTTTTCAAAGTTACACAACTGCTACTGTCTAAACTGTTTTGTTGTAAAATGTATTCTTTCATAATTTCACTTTTTCACTATGTCAATTCCATTGAATTAATCACATCTCATTCCAATACTTCATTTCAATTGATATACAATCCATTCAATTTATCACTATATTCAAAGCAATCCAATTTCTCATTTCCAATTTCAAGTCAATCTTCAATTCAAATCCACATATATATATATATATATATATATATTCATCATTCAATTACACTTAGTCAATTTTCCCGATGAACTTATCGAAATAAAAATAGATTTCTCGGTGGCCTACACACAGTCTGTACCACCTTTGTGTAATAACAGACTCTCGGTGGCCTGCACATAATCCGTGCCACCCTTGTATCTTAACAGAATATTGGTAGCCTGCACACAGTCCGTGCCACCCTTGTATCTTAACAGAATATTGGTGGCCTGCACACAGTCCATGCCACACGTGACCCAATTACGATCATTCATATCTTTTCTATTATGAGGTTCAATCGAGAAATTTTTACTTTTCAATATTTTACCAATTCTTCTCTAACAAATCTTAATTCATAATTTGCATCAAATATTTGTTCCATGTGTAGTACATTTCTTAAATAAAATAATAAAACGCTTAAGCATTAATAAAACAATATATTATCTACATACAAACTTACTATCATATTTTGAAGGTCAATTTCTCGCCTTTCACCGGTTTTAACAACACATTTAACCTATTTAGCACTTATATTATTCAATTTGATCCAAAAATCATACTTACAAAATTTATATTTTTGCCGCTAAACTTTTGCAAACTTACGATTTTTCCCCTAGGCTCGAAAATTAAATTTTATTACTTTTTTCTTATGTTTTATGACATGCTGAACATTTTTCCCCTCTATAGCAACATCAAATTCTTGCTCTAACATGCACTTATGAACAATAATAATTTTTACCGATTATGCCGTTTCACTTGTTTTCACTGAAAATCCCTTAGCAAAAATTGTTTAACACAATTTCAAGCTTCATATTCTACCATAAAACATCAAAATAAACACATTTCACTTATGGGTATTTTTCCAAATATAAACTCTAGGTTAAATTGTTAATAAAATAAGCTAAATTAAGCTATCGGGACTTCAAAAATGTAAATAACATTAAAAACGGGGCTTGGAATCACTTACTATCGAGCTTTGAAGCTTGAAAACCCTAACCATGGTTTCCCCCTTGCTATTTTCGTTCATCATGGAGAAGATGTACAATTTTTTGGCTATTTTGGCCTTTTTAATTCTTTTAATTACTAAATGACCAAAATGCCCCCAACTTAAATATATCCTTTTTCACTTATCTCTTGTCCATTTTTGTCCAAAAAGTTAACCAATGGTCTAATTACCATTTAAGGACCTCCAATTTAAAATTTCATAACAATTGGACACTTCTGACATGTAGAACTCAACTTTTGCACTTTTTACAATTTAGTTCTTTTGGCTAAATTGAGTGCCCAAACGTCGAAATTTTTGAACGAAATTTTTACAAAATCTTTTCGTGAAATAGTAGACCATAAAAATATAATAAAAATAAATTTTTCCTCGTCGAATTTGTGGTCCCAAAACCACTGCTCCGACTTGGCCCAAAATCGGGTTGTTACAATATTTAAATTGTGACATGATTGAGTACTAGGTAATTCGGTGTATGGACCATTGTGACTATCAAGTCAAAGAATTTTGTGACATGCTAAATCCCCTAACGTTATAAAATAAAAAGAAAGAAAAATAAAATAATAATAATAATAAAAGAATTACGAATTAATATCTTGAAAAAACTCTATGTAAAGGTTACAAAGTAACTTGGGTTTAGGTAACAAATGAACTGAGTGCATCAGGAGATATTTGTTATGGCCAGAAAGCATTCATGAATACTTAGGAAATTTTGTTTTTAAGGACAAATTTTCTACACTACTTTTGTTGAAACGAACCTTTGACATTCGACCAAGTTTTTAGAGAAAAAAGACTGCTGAGAACTGATGTATACGTTGTCCTTTTAATATATTAATAGTACAAGATAGTTATATGCAAGGGCAAAATTTTGTGCATTCATGCACGCATATGTCTTTTGATTGAGGACAAGCAATAAATCAGGTTAAGGGGTGTGATAACTCTTGAAACGAGTTATATTTCATGCCTTTAGGCCTAGCTAATTGCTTGTACTTAGGTACATGTAGTTGCATTTTAGGACATTTCATTCGTATTTTCATCATTTCATTAGGAGCTTGGACTGTGTTTAAATATTAGATACTTTTAATCGCTTGTAGTGGAGTTTTTTGTGTCTTGGTGTGGCAGGAACAGGTTTTGGAACGAGGAAATAAATAAGTGAATTTTTGTCAGGGCAAAGTGTAGACAATTTTCCAGCACGGATGCCGTGGCAATGCCGAGAAGATCGAGTCAACATTTTTCGCGCAACAGTCCCAACTCAAATTATAACTTGTACTGGATAAATCCCCCTAAAAGAGGAGAAGATAATCACGAGCTATTAGCTGACCTTAGCCTAATCTATCTATAAAATCCGATGAAAGGAACCTCACAAATGGCAAACAAAAAAAAGTGGCTGATATTTTTAGGCGTGAATAAGGGTTCAACTACGCAATGGAAATGAAGTCGAACGCAGTCCTTCTTAGCCATCACAGGACGTTCTGCTGCCGAAGTGTGGACTGGGCAAGCAAAACCTATTTCCCAAAGTTATTTCATTATTTCCATTAGTGTTCCTTCGAAAGATTGAATTGAAGTAGTTGAACACAATGTCAGATAATATTTTGGTTTGGAATTTTATTTCCTAGCCCATGAGCTAAATCTGACAGGGTTGGGACTACTTTCGATGAACCCTTAAACTAATTTTATGGATGCAGTACATCTCTAATTTACTTTACTGTTTCATTTGATTGTTCTTATTTCTTATTTAAAATGCAAACAATCTCTAGACATAGAAGATTGTTCACATACTTATAAATTGATTCTAATTTCGAAAGGGTTGGATTGGTTGGATTAAAATTAAATGAAATGAGCAATATTCGATAGACACTAGTAGTCAAATCTAGACATAGTCTCGATCATACAGAAGAAACCCATGCAAGATATCTAAAAAGCCTATAGACATGGGCAAGGTAACTTGAGGTTTTGCTCTAGGGAGAGGCAGGCCATTTTATAACTCTTCTGTGCAATAAAGTAGAGATGATTTTGCCAAGGCAGTATTGACAATAAGGGTCGATTCTGGGTAATCCTGACCTTCCGAATCATCATCACTCAATCCTTATTCCTTTTCGTAGTAACTTTTCCACAACATATTTAGTTGTTTATTTATTTACATTCAATTCAGATAATCCCTCCCATTATTGCCATTACATTTCTGCTCTCAGTTTGTCCATAGCATTTCCAGCTATTCATCAATTCTATCTATCGCATACATCATCATTCCTTTGAATTATCACTGCATACTTACGTTAGTTTACCATAGCATATTATTTGTCAGTCTTGCTATAACATTAACCATATTACAATAACTTGACCAATTTTGTGTCTTAATTTGCTCCCTGTAGGAACGATACTCACTCATTACTTTATTATTTGAATCGATGTGTATATTTGCGAAATTCGCACATCATTTTATGCGTGACAATCATCCCTAAATACCTCAGCATACACAAACTTAATCAACCAAAAAAACTCAAATTCAGCCATTTATCATTCATACTAGCATGCTCATTTCCCTATATTTTCTATATCACTTGGTACAATTTATTGTTTATTACCTATTTATAGTGTAACATATAGAACTTTAGTAGTCTAATGCTCAAAAATTTAAAATCACCTACCAACATGCCAAATTTATTCATAAACACAAGCAACCTATGTACATGCTCCTAACCAATCACTTGTATTTCTATAAGCTCAAGCACACCAAAAGACAAGAAAATTTTTTTTAAAAAAATTCCTATGTTACCCCTACACTTTAGTTGACGCATTCTCCTCAATGTGTAGCCCATAAGAAGATAAGGAAAGAAGTTACCCAATTGATCATGATCACTTTAAGAAAATAAGGATAGAAAATAAGGAAAGAAGTTCAGTTTGATGATTTAACTACAAACATAGAAAGCTCTATTAGCTTACTTGTCTCATTTATGTTCTTTTGTAGTTGTCAAATTTGCGAACTGACCAGACAGATCAAAAGAAAGCCCACACCATCCAGCTATTTGGTAGCTTTTATATTTCATTTTGGAATGTGGCATGTATATATAGGTGTTTTGTTGTTAATATGTAAATTTATTCTATAGAGGTTATGCTAGTGAAATGGATATTTTGAATGTATTTATTTGATGCGCTTGGGTTGTAAGCCTTAAGACTATGTTTTAGGTCTTGATACATATCATGATACTTGATGAAGGTGTTCATATTTGTGTCATTTTGGTTAAAGTTTGATTATGAGTAGGTGATTAATGTCATGTGT
This sequence comes from Gossypium raimondii, assembly GCF_025698545.1. Classification (NCBI taxonomy): domain Eukaryota; kingdom Viridiplantae; phylum Streptophyta; class Magnoliopsida; order Malvales; family Malvaceae; genus Gossypium; species Gossypium raimondii. The sequence goes on from NC_068571.1 coordinate 12,818,729, forward strand.
TCTTGTTAGCTTGGTTATTTGAATTATTAATCTTTGATTGTGATTCCTTTGAATATCATATTGGTTAGGCATTGTATGGATGAAATTTTAACATGTAATAGATTATTTGAATGTGTTTTTTAACCTAGGAATTGATATAATTTTGGTATGTCTTGTTGTGCAAGGAATTGTGTATGAAATTGCTTGATTTAGGAGTAAAAAATGGTACACACAGCCTGGTGCACGGGCTGTCACACGGTCGTGTGCCATACACGGTCTCTATGTATGGCCATGAATAATTATTGATTTTAGGTGGAGTATCCACACGGCCTAGCACACGGCATTCGACATGGTCGTGTGAGCGAAAACAAATTGTTACACAGTCTAGCACACGAACATGTGGCCCAATTTCAAATACTCACGCGGGCAGACACATGGGCTGGGATACGGTCATGTGTCTTGACTTCGAATGTCCACACGGTCTGGGCTTAGTCACATGACCGTGTGACCCTTGTTTAGAAATTTTTTAAGTTTTTCTAAAACTTTCTGATTTTAATTGATTTGATCCTAGATCGTTCCCAAATTGTTTTTTAGGGTCCCGTAAGCCCATTTTAAGGCTCATAGATGTATTTATACCATGATTTGATCTATTTGTTATAGGTTATAAATTATTTGTTTAACTATTCTGAAATGAAGTGAAATATCCTGAATTGCTTAGTAAAATATCGTAACCCTAATTCGGCAATGAATACGAGTTAGAGGTGTTACATTTAGTGGTATAATAGCTACGATTTAGTCGATTCTAGGACTAACATAGAGTTAGAGGTGTTACATTTAGTGGTATCATAGCTACGATTTAGTCGATTCTAGGACTAACATAGCATGTAATGGGTCTAGAATATACATGCCACATATACCCTGCAATAGTGTGATGCTTTTGATCTGTTCTAACATTTTATTTTCTTATAGGTAAAAGATGTCGGTCGAATCAAACCAGGTCGTAGTTGATGAAACTGAGAGTAATGTTCAATCTTTCAACCTGAAAACAAGTCATAGTGCGTCAGTTCTAGAATCATTTGGTGATGAAATGAAAAGTATATTTTTCAGTATGATGGATCAATGGTTCAGTAATTTTAAACGAGCGAACCCTATGACTCTGAAACCTCCACCCCCTACTTTGCCTCATCTGGTACCACCATGTCCTCAAAATATTGTGACTACAACTATTATTCGTCCTTCGGTAGATGAAATTCAAAATGTACAGCGGAAAAATTTAGAGGCAAGGTTGATGATAATCCTTCAAAAGCCAAATTTGTTAGTGAATACGGAGAGAGTTACCTTATAATTGATGTGTACTCGAGAAGATTGTTTAAGATGTGCGATTTCGTTGTTGAACGCCAAGGTATACATGGTAGGATACTTTAACTATAATGACATCCAGCGATCGTATTAACTGAGACTTCTTTCAAAAAGAATTCATGAAGAAATATGCTAGTCGATTGTACCTTGACCAGAAAAGAAAAAAATTTCTTGAATTGAAACAGGGGAATCGATCAGTAGCCAAGTATGAACGGGAGTTTGTACAGTTAAGCAAGTATGCCCTTAGTATCGTATCAAATAAAGAAGAGGTATGTATTAGATTCAAATATGGATTGAATGATGATATTGGGATATCTGTTGCAGCATTGAAATTACGTGAATTTGTGGAAATCTCAGAACGAGCTTAGAAAATTGAAGAAATTTGTAAAAGTAAGAGACAATCTGATTTGAGATCTCGAGATTACAGCAAACGAGGTTTGTCCAAATTAGCTCAAACCAATCCATCAAAGGAGTTTAGAAATGATGCAAGCCAACCGACTGCTCATTCAGAGTTCACTGGTAGAGATAGACCGAGACAGAGTAACTTGAAGTTTGTTAATTCTCTGACGGCTAGTGTTGGTAGTGTGAGAAATGTTGAGAAGACTGTTTGTGAGGAATGCGGTAAAAGAAATTTTGAAAAATGTCAATCTAAGTTAGGAACTTGTTTTCTATGTGAGCCTCCTGATCATTTCCTCCGAGATTGTCCAAAACGACAAGGTGACTCGGGAAATCAAACTAATATGCCTGAAACAACTTCGCAGAGAGAAAGACGACCTGGAAACGATAGAAATACTACTTTTGGTCGAGGAAAAACTGAAGATACAACTGTACGTTTTAAAGCTAGAGCATCGACCAGGGCTTATGCAATTAGAGTACGAAAAAAAGCTTTTGCTCCATATGTTATTGTCAATACTTTCTCTCTTTTTGATATTGATGTATATGCATTGATTGACCTTGGATCAACACACTCTTATATATGCACTACATTAGTAGACAAAAAGAAATTACCTGTTGTGTCAATTAAGTACCTTGTTAAAGTAACAAATCCACTTGGTTAGTGTGTTTTAGTTAATCAGATTTGCAAGTTATGTCCACTGAAAGTTTGGGGTTATGACTTTCCTGCTAATTTGATGCTTTTACCATTCGATGATTTTGATGTCATTTTGGGAATGGATTGGTTGCCTGAACATGATGCAATTGTGATTTTTCGAATGAAACAAGTTAGTTTGAAATGTCCAAATGGTGAATTTATTTGTGTTAAGGTAGATGGAACCGATTGTGCAACAAATATGATTTCGCCAATGTTAGCCCATAAATTGATCAGAAAAGGGTGTGTAACTTATTTAGCTTACGTTCTCAATTTTAAAGTGGCATAATTCAAAATCGATCTAGTACCAATAGTTAGAGAATATGCTGATGTTTTCCCTGAAGAATTTACTGGGTTACCACTGACTCGAGAAGTTGAATTTGTAATTGAAATTGTGTCAAGAATAGCTCCACTTTCAATAAATCCATACAGAATGGCTCCTATAGAGTTAAAAGAGTTGAAATTACAATTGCAAGAATTATTAGACCATGGATTTATTCGACCGAGTGTGTCACCTTAGGGTGCTCCTGTTCTATTTGTGAAAAAAAAAATGGGTTGATGGGATTATAAATAGATTACCGGCAGTTGAATCGAGACACTATCAAGAATAAATATTCATTACCTCGTATTGATTATTTGTTCAACCAATTGAATGGAGTTATAGTATTTTCAAAGATTGATTTGTGACCTGGATATTACCAATTGTGAGTTAAAGAGCCTGATGTACCAAAGACTGTATCCAGAACTCGATACGGTTATTACAAGTTTTTAGTGATGTCGTTTGGTTTGACTAATGCACCTGCATCATTCATGGATTTGATGAATCGGGTGTTTCAACCATATTTGGATCATTTTGTTGTGGAGTTTATAGATGACATTTTGATTTACCCTTTGAATGAGTCAAATCATGTTGAGCATTTGAAGGTAGTATTGCAAGTTCTGTGAGAAAAACTATTGTATGCAAAATTCAGTAAATGTGAATTTTGGTTGCGAGAAGTTGGATTTCTAGGTCACGTAATTCCTGTTGATGGGATCTGTGTTGATCCGAAAAAAATATGCGATTGTTGATTGGAAACTTTGAAAGAATGTTTTCGAGGTTCGTCGTTTCTTGGGCTTAACGAGATATTATCGGCATTTTATTAAAAAATTCTTCATTTTAGCATCTTCGATAACTAAGTTATTGCAAAAACATGTTAGTTTTGTCGAGACCGATAAAAGTCAAAAAAGTTTCAAGCAGTTGAAGAATATGTTAACAGAAGCTCTAGTTTTGACTCACCTAAAATCGGGAAAGAATTTATTGTTTATAGTGATGCTTCCCTTTGTGGTTTAGGTTGTGTCCTGATATAGAACGGTAAGTTGATTGCTTATGGCTCGAGACAGTTGAAGCCTCACGAGTGGAACTATACAACCCACGACTTGGAGTTGGTCGCAGTGGTCTTTTCTTTGAAGATCTAACAACACTATTTATATGGTGAGAAATGCCATATTTTTATTGATCATAAAAGATTGAACTATTTGATGGTGTAGAAATAATTGAATTTGTGTCAACATAGGTGGCTCGAATTACTAAAAGATTATGATTTAGTAATTGATTATCACCCCGAGAAAGCTATTGTTGTTGCAGTTGCTTTGAGTCAAAAATCTTTGTTTACTCTGAAAGCTATGAATGCAAATTTAACTTTGGAGCATGATAGTTCTATATTGGCGAAGTTAATAGTAAAGTTGGTGTTTTTATTAGAGATTCAAGAACTTCAGAAAGTTGATATAGAATTGTTGTTGAGGTTCAATCTAGTGAAAAGTGGCCAGAAATCTGATTTTTATATTGGGAATGATGATTTTTTATATTTTCAAGATCAAATTTATGTACCAAGTGATTCCAAGTTAAAGCGAGAATTGTTGAACGAAGCCCATAGTAGTGTTTATTTGATTCACCCTAGGAGCACTAAAATGTATAATGACTTCAAGCAGCGTTACTGGTGGCCTAGAATGAAATATGAAATAACAGAATTTGTGTCCAAATGTTTAATTTGTCAGCAGGAGAAAGATGAACATCAAGTTTCATTAGGTTAGTTACAACCTGTTATGATTCCAGAATGGAAGTGGGAATGAGTCACAATGGATTTTGTTTCAGGGTTACCTTTTACTCCAAAAAGAAAAGATCTGATATCGGTTATTGTTGATAGATTAACGAAATCATCTCATTTTATGCCTATTCGAACAGATTATTCGCTCAAGAAATTGACGAAATTGTATGTTTCAAAAATTGTGAGATTACACGGTGTACCACTGTTAATTATATCAGATCGTGATTTGCTGTTTACTTACAGATTTTCAGGTAAATTACATGATGCTCTGGGCTCCAGGTTGAATTTTAGTATTGCTTTTCATCCACAAACATATGGTTAGTCTGAGCGAATAATAGAAATTTTAGAAGATCTATTACAATGTTTTATGGTTGAGTTCGAAGGCAGTTGAGAAAAGTATTTCTCATTAGTTGAATTCGCATATCATAACAGCTATCAGTTGAGCATAAAAATGGCTCCGTACGAGGCTTTATGCAAACATAAATGTAGAAGTTCGTTATATTGGTCAGAATTGAACGAAAGAAAGATAGCTTGGGTTGATTTAGTGAGGGAAACTGAAGAAAAAGTTAGAGTTATCAAAGAAAATTTGAAAGCTACATCTGATCGTCAGAAATCTTATGTTGATTTGAAACGTAACGATATAGAATTTTCTATCGTAGAGAAAGTGTTCCTAAAAGTCTCAACCTGGAAGAAACTATTATGTTTCGGCAGAAAAGGAAAACTCAATCCCAGATTTATCAAACCATATGAAGTGCTAGAAAGAATTAGACCCATAGCGTATCACTTGGCATTACCCGAAACTTGACAGAATTCATAATTTTTTTAACATTTCGATGCTCTGACATTACCATTCTAATCCATTACATGTTTTAATTATGGATGAAATTGAGATACAACTCAATTTGACTTACGATGAGGAACCGGTAAAAATCTTAGCTCGAGATATAAAAGAGTTGAGAAATAAGTCTGTACTGTTAGTTTAAGTCTTGTGGCATCGACATGGGATAGAAGAAGCGACGTGAGAAACGGAAGAAAACATGAAATCTCAATATTCGACCTTTTTTCTGATAAGATTTTCGAGGACAAAAATTTCTTTAAGGGGAGAGTTGTAACATTGTTTTTCAGTAGTGTTGGAAACGGTGGTTTCAGGACCAAAAATCCAATATGTGAAGTTTTGTGTTATGGTTTAGTCAATGTTTATGGAGTTACATTAGGGTTGTATTAAGTTTTAGTGAAGAATTTTTAATGTTTCCTTAGTTAATTTAAGAAAAAGGACTAAACTGTAAAAGATGCTAAAGTAACTTTTATTAGTTAAATGTGCTTGATTGCTAAAGAAAAATTAAATTAATGGACATGGCTTGTAACTAAACCTAAATGGTGGTTAATGGAGAAGTATGGACATGCTATGTTAATTATTTAGTTAAATTTTAAGGGTAACAAAGTAATTGAATTAATAAATGAAAGAAAACAAAAACAAAATTTGTGTCATCTTCCTCAATTGTTTTTGTTCTCCACCAAAACCACCATAGACAATTCCTTCAAGCTTTGGCCAACCCTAGTTCATTGCATACCAATAATTGAACCAAAAAGACAATAACCGAGGAAAAGGAACATTACGGAGTAGTCCCTATGTTTAAATCGGAAGTGAATCGTAGGTAAGTTCATAGTATTTCAATACGTAAATGTAAGTTGCTTGTGATTATTTATTGTCTTCTATTTAATAGTAGATAAATATGGAAACTTCAATAGTTATATATATATTTTGGAATTTGCAATTATGTATGGTAGTATTTTTGGTGAATTTACATTATAGGCATAATTATAATAGAATTACAATATGAGTACGAAAATGATGAAGTGCCTCTGAATAGATGAAAATGTAATAAAATCATGTTTACTGCCTGGTTGAACATAGAAATCACGTAGTATACGATTGACATGCCAATAGTATCAGTATGCGTGCTTTGTTTGCACTTCTGTGCCTCTGCTTGCACATTTGTGCCTCTGTCTGCACTTTGGTGCTTCTGTTATACATCTATGATGCCTCTGGTGTGGTGTAGTTACCTTGGTGTCCAAGTCGAGTTACTTAGTTTATCAGGCTAAATGTTAATGAAATGTATAGTTGACTTGTGGATTTAAAGGTCATGCATATTCAATATATTTGAAAGTGTTCAATGTTTAATTAAATATTTGTTTATATATGAGAACATCTATATAGATGATATGTTGACTATGGAATTGATAGGTTAATTGTGATATGAGTTATCATGTTTATGTTGATATGTGATCATAAACTAATGAGATTGTTGAATGTGTATTTGGATATTAGGAACTATATGTTATCTCTTTATATTTTTTATATCAATTAAGGTAAGTTTAGTTTGATGATTTAAACCATGAACTTACAAAGCTCCATTAGCTTACGTGTTTCATTTATGTTCTTTTGTAGTTGTCAAAATTACGAACTGACCAGATGGATCGGAAGAAATTTCACACCATCCAGCTATTTGGTAGCTTTTGTATTTCGTTTTGGGATGTGGCATGTATATATAGGTTCTTTGTTGTGAATATGTAAATCTTATTCTATATAGGTTATACTAGTGAAATGATTATTTTGAATGTATTTATTTGATGTGCTTAGGTTCCAAGCCTTAAGACTATGTTTTAGGTCTTGATGCATATAATGATACTTGATGAAAGTGTTCATGTTTGTACCATTTTGGTTGAAGTTTGATTATGAATAGGTGATTAATTCATGTGTTCTTTTTAGCTTGGTTATTTGAATTATTAATTTTTTATTGTGGTGCCATTGAATGGCATATTGGTTAGGCATACTAGTGAAATGCTTATTTTGAATGTATTTATTTAATGTGTTTTTGAACCTAGGAATGAGATAGATATGGTATGTCTTGTTGTGCAAGGAATAGTGTATGAAATTTCTTGATTTAGGAGTAAAAAATGGTGCACAAGGCCTGGAACACGAGCTGTCACACGACCATGTGCCACACACGGTCTCCATGCACGACTGTGTGTAATTATTTATTTTAGGTGTAGTATCTAGATGGCCAAGCACACGGCCTGTGACATGGCCATGTGAGCCAAACCTGATTGTTACACGGTTTAGCACACGGCCTGCGACACGACCGTGTGACCCAACTTTGAATACACATACGGCTTGTGACACGGTCGTGTGGCCCTATTTCAAATACTCACATGAGCGAACACATGGGCTGGGACACGGCCGTGTGTCCTGACTTTGAATTTGTACACAGTCTGGGCTTAGTCACATGGCCGTGTGGAACCTGTTTTGAAATTGTCTATATTTTTTTGAAACTTTTTGATTTGTTCCGATTAGATCCCGGATCATTCTCTAACTATTTTTAAGGCCTCATAATCCCATTGTAAGGCCTCGTAAGCCCATTTTAAGGCCCATAGATGCATTTACACCATGATTTGATCTATTTTTTTATAGGTTATAAATTATGTGTTTAAATCTTCTGAAATGAAGGGAAACATCCTGAATTTCTTAGTAACAATTCGTAACCCTAATTGGATAACGGAGATGGGTCAAGGTTATTACAGTCTTTGAGAAGTCATTTACTTGATTAGTGATCTTGAGAAGGAAAGGTAACTAAATAAGTTCAAAGAACTTAGTGAGTTCTAGAACATACTTCTCAGATGCTATATATATAATACCAATAAACCTTTCCAACTCAACAAGCCATACAATTCGCCCATTGAAAAATACCATTCGTTAGTAGACGTTACTACAGACACTATTTCTTTGGCGCATACACTACGCCCCTGCAATCATGCAGAAAAACTCCTTCGTGCTAGCCACTCCCAAGTTCATGATCAAGCCTTAGTCATTCATTTCATTTGTTCCATCATGATTTGCCAATTTGGTTTGCATTAACACATGTCCTACCAAAGGCTACATGATCCCTTTTCATGTATCGCAATCTGCCAGTTCAATGCTCATTTCATTGACGGCATCACCATGATTTCGTTTTCATAACTTAATTCATATTCTTCATTCCAGAAACAATAGGTGATGGCTTAAACACAGAGAAAGACCTTACTCCATTTACACATACAAATAACTCAGATTTATAGGCACAAATCTTTATTACTTATACACAACATATCATCTTATGTGATAAGAGTGCTTACCTCAATCAAACATAAACGGAAACATAATACACACACATGGAAGCAAGAAGAACTCACCAGAAAAATCTAGCAAGATCATACAACAAGACTCTTGCCCTTATAACGAGAGTTTTCAAGAGTTTCTTGAGCTATAATATGAAGATTTAACTTATCAGATCATTTTACTAAAAAAACTAAACAAGTTAAATATGAATACTAGGGCCCCGTAAATAATCATGAAAATAAATTTAGTTTCATTGATATTTACCAAGTACCAAATGATGGTGGAGTTAGCTAAGTACTGTGAACCCAAGTCTTCAAGCAAATATTAGATCTAGAGTTTTTCGGGAGAAAAATTGCAAAGGGAGTTTGGAAAGAAAATATGGTTTCCAAAGAAAGCATAAAACTTACTCAGGAAGCCAAAGCTTGCTTTGTACAAATATACACGAAAGGAAAAACTTAATGGATAAGTCTAATTTCCCTCCAAACCCCTCATCTCTTATGACTAAGTACTTCTCTCTCTTCATAAATACGGGTTTGACATGTTACAAAAACTTAGTCCTATACTAACCAAATCCTCATTCGTCTAACTAGATTTTTCAACTAAGATAAATAAAATAATAATAAAGCATATGATTCTTTCAAAATAAGGTGTTAACACTAAGGGCTTAACATTTCGTCTAGCAGTTGGGGTGGTGTATACTCTTAAGAAGAGTCCACCAAACCACCAAGCTTGCCTAATGCAGACTTCGCTAGAAGGCGCACTTAAAGAATTCTTATACTTAGTCGAATTTAATACCTTCCTACTCTAAACTTACTCTATATGTCTTACTTCTATAAACAATATTCGAACACTAGGGCTTCGCCAGGCAGGATGTTACATAGGTGATTTAACGTAAAGAAGATAAAGAGAACCACCATGAGAAGCTGCAATAAACAGTGACTGATAACCTCCTACAGTCCAACTGTTTTCTCTTCTTATTGTGCAATGGCCTTGTATAATCCCCATCAGCTACTCTTCTACCCTTTCTTTTTATTGTTAATTGTTGTTTTTTGTGTTCAAAGACATGTTTGCATCTCATCTTTATGGTTTCAATTTAATAAATCATGACTTAGTTTTGTTTATTCAGAATGGGTATGAATCATTATTTGAGTTGATTAGTTTTTATATTATGAATATTTTGTGCAAATGATTGTTTCATTCATTTAGGTTTAATTCATGTTAATGCTTATAAATGTAAGGCAAACATTTTTAGGTTAATGAATTAGCTATTTAATATGAGAAGTGGTAATAGTTAATAAACAAAATACCTAAAGGGTGCATAGCATGTCGATATTGAAAGATGATTGGTGTATGCATAAACTGTATAAAATGCCAGAAAGGGTGATTTCTAGGTTAGTTTGACATAGACATATGCAAGGTGACTTAGGGACATAATAGGACATATAGAGAAGCCTATGCTTAATATAAAATCGGGTTTAATAATTTTTTTTATTATCACGATCTTTCATGATATTCTTTTTATAATTCCCAATAAACTCTTGTTAAGTGAAATACTTATTCTAGCCTATTCATGTTATATTTATTAAATATTGTTTTTAATCTTTCTGCTGCGATTAGTTTTCTGCAATATGTGTTGTTTTATTTTGTGGGTATTTGAAGTTACATTCATATTATAATTTTTTGTCTTTCAACAACATTATTCTTTTACTTGCTTTATTCCAAATTGTTTTATAGTTGACATTGCAAATAATGTACACATTCAATCTCTGTGGAGATGATAACTCTTTACTTACTACTTATTAATTGTAACTATCATGTACACATGTACGTAACCCCAATACACTTGTGTCATTCATTTCGTGCTTTGACATCCCGAGAAGCCTATGCATCACCCGTCCCTTTCTTCCACATCAATTGGGCCTTTACATCCTCATTCTACACACTCAATTAAACATATTAGTGTCGGCATATTGGGTCACAACACTTATAAAATGTGTTAAAAAACAATTATTTTACTAATATTTAATCCTAAAGCCTGAATACCAAAAATGTAATATAAAATCCTAAATTGTATAGAAAACAAGCTCCTTAAGTGTGAAAATTACCTGAATTAACTACTACATTTGACGACAGGTCAGCCACGTTCCATATTTATCAATCCACATAATGCCAATGAGAGGATATCGTTAACTCATTAATCGAGCTATGAATTTCATTGTTTCTACTAAAGTCATGTCATACACAAGTCATATACCTAACAACCGACTATGGGCTTGATCATATTTAGAGCATAAGCTTCCACTTATATCAAAACACATGAGTTACATATGCATCGTCAATGACAAACTTAGGATTTAGGTAAATCACATATGAACGTCACAATGAATGAATTCACAAGCAATTTGTAACACCCCTAACCCATATTCATTGCCGGATTAGGGCTACGAGGCATTACCAAACAAAACATAGTTTATCACGATCATTTATTACAATCATGCACACAATTATAATGATTTTTTTACAATAGTTATCAAATTCATATAGCAACCATTCACTCATTCATATAAGTCAAATTCATATATATAAAGCACATAACCAATTAACTCAAACATGCATTATTAATCATATTACAAATACGAACAATGCTTCAAATTCAATCATATCAATATCCTCCATTCAATCAAATTTCCAGAATCCCAACTAACTGTTTAATGTCTTCATTCAAACTGTCTTCAAATCTTTTACACATTATAGCTTCAGTCGAAACACATTCCCGGGCATATCTGTTGAGTCTCACAAATTCTCGTTCATACTTTGTCACTCTCATGTGACCCTGTTTTAACTCAAGGAATTCTTTGTGTTTTTTATCTATGAATCTCTGACTGATATATTTCTTCCATAATTTAGTCTGAAAAACCTCCCAAGTATCCCGTTTTTTTGGAACCACTAATACTAGTGTATTCCACCAGTGATATGCAGTGTCCCTTAACAAAGATACAACACATTTGATACATTCATCAGGAGTACAAGATAATTCATCGAACACCTGAATCGTATTATCAAGCCAGAATTCAGCTCGCTCGGCATCATCATCAACAGTAGCTCTGAACTCTTCAGCCCCATATTTTCTAGTTTTATCAATCGGAGGCTTATTTAATCGCATCGGATCAATAACTTGAGGTATCACAGATATTTGGGAAGGATTAGGGGGTGGAGGTTGTTGAGCAGCCGGATTTGTCCAGACATACTGTGTGAACCATTTGTTCATCATCTGGAAGAAGGCTTGCTTAGCCTCTCCCTCGTGGCTACTCGTAACTGGCCTAGAATCAGTCGACGCTACCCCTTGAGCGGGAGCGGGCACATTACTTTCCACATCATTAACTACGGCTCGATCGGGACCCATTTACTATACAAAAACACATTTTAATTGTCAGGAATCATCACACTATCGCAGTTTATATATATGGCATGTATAGTTATACTCACACGCGCTACGTTAGTTCTAGAACCGACTAAATCGTAGCTCTGATACCAATCAAATGTAACACCCCTAACCCGTATTTATTGTCGGATTAGGGTTACGAGGCATGACCGAATAAAATATAGGTCATCACGATCATTTATTACAATTCATGCACAAAATTATAATGACTTCTTTACAATAGTTATCAAATTCAAATAGCAACCATTCACTCATTCATATAAGTAAAATTCATATATATAAAGAACATAACCAATTAATTCAAACATGCATTATTAATCATATTACAAATACGAACCATGCTTAAAATTAAATAATATCAATATCCTCCATTCAATTAAATTTTTGAACCAACTAACATGCACCAAAGTCATACAACATGTGCTTTATAAATATAATTTTCAAACCATATGAACATCACATTCATGGTATTCGACTACCTAAATTAAAACCAAGCATGTATCATTTCATATGTGGTACCTAGCACATAGATTATGGTCTTCAATTTTATAAATCTATTTCATTAGCAAATTGTCAAACGTTCATTTTAAATACCTATGTACATTCGAATATACACAAACATTAGCATCATTATCAAGCCATTTTCGCATGGCTACATATATACAGATCAAAATGAACCATATCGAAACTAGCCTTTACATGCCATATATCAAAAGTACAAACTTTTAAAGTACCAAAATAGCACTCGATAGTGTGACGATATTCCTTGACGATCCCTGAACTCAAGCTAGCTTTATATAACAATAAAACAGAAAAAAAAATGCACAAAGTAAGCTTTGAAATCTTAGTAAGTCATAAGCAAATAATTCATCACGAGAACATATATAATTCAATTCGAAATAAGCCAAAATTTAGGTAATCTCATACACACATATACAGTCATTTTTCTCATATAATCCAAATTACCACATTAAGTAACTTCACTTTCCTTATTTTTTTCAATAAACATATAAACCTCATACGTACCTGAGTCATTTAGCTCAAGTTCACATTCGGACTCGTTTTGACATTGCCTGTTGAACCATTCGGAATCGTTAAGGATACTCGGAAACACATATACACATACAATACCATATCCCAGATATGGTCTTACATGTTATAATCATATACGATGCCAATGTCCCAGACATGGTCTTACACGAAATCAAACCTCGGAAGTCCTAATGTCATGACATACGTATCCTATACTATTCCTATGGTTCGTACAGGGCTTTCGAACGTTGTAATACAATCAATTCAAGCTCGAAACAGACCATCCCATGCTCAGTTCAATTTGACAACATATATATATATTTGTATATACAATTGAATTTAAGAACATTTATTTTTTTATGAACTTACCTCGTTCGGAAACGAACGGATCAGAACGACTATTCAACAACTTTCGACTTCCCCCAATCCAAATCCGATTTCTTCCTTTCTTGATCTAAATCAATTCAAATTTAACTTACTTAAATACATATTCATTCAATTTCATCCAAAAACATATAAATGGTCATTTTACAGTTTAGCCCCTAACATTTCACATTTTCACAATTTAGTCTCTATTTCAAAACAACACAAAATACTCAAAATTTCATTTAACCCATGTTTGACCGAATATTCATTAGGTCCCTAGCAGCCCATTAATTCCATTTATTTCATATTTTAACCCCTTAATTTACAAATATCATAATTTCATCCTTAATAAGCATTTTTATCAAAAATCACTTAGTAAAACAAGATAATCTAACATCAAATATTTATTTTTCATCATCAAACAACAAAACCATCAAGCTATCATCAATGGTAACTCACAAATTCATCAACCAATCCAAAAATTAAGGCATGGGCTAGCTAGAATACGAAGCAACGATCTCAAAAACATAAAAATCATTAAAAAAATTGAGCTCAAAACATAGTCAAATCAAGCTCCCAAGTGTGTCGAACCTTAAAGCTTTCCAATGTTTTCTTTTTCTTTGAGTTTTGGCCAAACAAGATGAATATGCATGTGTTTTTACTTTATATTTTATTTTATTAACCATTTATTAATCATTTACCAAATTAACCTTTATAATTTAATTTGAAAACCATATAATGCATGCCCAATACCGTCCACTCATATATTCAATGGCCTAATTTCATTTTAAGGACTTTAAAATCAAGAAACCATAGCAAATAAGTACTTTAACAACTAGAAAGCCACTATTGCATTTTATGCGATTTAGTCCTTTTATCAAATTAACTAGCCAATCGGTAAAATTAAATCACGAAATTTTCACATATATCAAATAACATACTGTAAATACCAAAAATAATATTAAAAGATTTTATGACCTCAGATTTGTGGTTTCAAAACCACTATTCTGATTTAGCTAAAATCGGGTTGTTACACAATTTCAGACTTAATTCATCTTGGGTCCAGCCTAATGTATCATTCTTCCAATGAATACATCTATGTCTCTACCCATGGAGTCAACTACTTGATAGCCAAGACTAGTCATCTCCCTAATTGAAATTGTAGACGACATAATAATCCTTCAAAGTATTTGAATCAAATGCCCACTTTGATTCTTTTACGGGATTACAGACTCGTTTAGATTATATACTGAAGTAAGTTGTCTTTCTCACAATGTAAACATTCTTACAGTGCCACTTATCATCAGTTCGAATTTAGATAATCCATGAGCTATTATTTTCTTGTAACAATTTTATATGCATGCAAAACATGAAAGACAGAACATAAAAGATATAACAATTAAATGTGAAATTAACTTTATTTATTTATTCATTGTTTAAATACATAGAAAACAGTTACATGTTTACTACAATATGGACACATTTCTCAACAAAGATAACCTTTAAAGAATTACAATTTTATTTGGTGGTTGCTTCAGAATTCCGAGGTGGAGGAGTTGTCACACCCAAATTCCCAAAATACTCGAACTCCAAGAGAAGTCAGGGAGCTGATTTAATAGTAATGGGAAGTTAGGGACACTAGCAAGAAATCTTGAGAATCTAGTGGCTAGTTAGGAGAAAGTTGGACTCCTAACCTAGTTTGGTTGGATTTGGACCGAATAGTTACATAGTGGGAAACATAATAATTAGGATTGCGTGGTGGCGACAGACTATGAAGATCGCTCCATGAGAACATATATATAGGTAGAAGGACGAGAGAAGGGGGAATTCCTTAAGACTATTTACACCTTCATCCCTTCTAAATTATCATCTTCTTCTTCAACCGTCTTGAAGGAGAAGAGGCTGTAGCCGTGGGAGACTCTGCATGTTGCAATAGTCGTAGGCATAGTTATCCCAAATGAAAGAAATATTGAGGGAAAGCTACCAGGTCTAAGGAAACACTAGAATTTGGGCAAGCCTCGGTGATAAGGATAAGAAAATAAGATGAGTTTTTGTAGCTTACTTCTGGGTGATGGATGATGTTATGTTACTTGCATGAACTAGGGAATGTATAAGTAGTTTGTGCATGAGTAGGATTGTAGTGTCGTGATAGGCTAATTTCTGTAGCCTTAAGGTAGATGATGATTAGATGCATATATTGCATGATATCTGGGGAAAAACACTTATAGGATAGATAAAGCTAGGATGGGAAATAAGGAGTGAGCCCTTAGTTATCACTTAGACAAAGTTTCAGACCTTACATAGGGAACACTACTATGTTCGAGCATTAAGGTTAGGTGGTGAAAGGGAGGTAACAGGAGAAGGATTCAGGAAATGAAACAATAGAATGGTATTTACTGCAATGACGATATATGGCGTAAGACTATAGATGAAAGATGGCATGACAACATGGTACAAGGTAAAGGTATATGGTGTAAGACCATGGATGAAAGATGCCATGGCTACCCGGTATAAGGAGTAAGACCATAGATGAGTGATGCTATGGTAACCAAGTATAATGAGTAAGACCATGGATGAAAGACTCCATGACATCATAAGAAAGTACGTCAGGATGGTGGATCAGTGTAAGACCATGGGGGAGAGGCCCTATAGCAACCATAGAGGTAGTTCGCTGGGATGATAAACACGAAATAGGTAGTCCATCGAGACAGTAAACACAAGGTGATCTATCAGGGCTAAAGGAATAAAAGACGAGCAAGGTGTAAGACCTTAGCTCGACTAATTTAACTAATAGAATCCACCAGTATGTAAGAATAGGGAATCTGTTAGGATGTTTAACATGAGTACTATGCTGAGCCAAACCATGGTTGCACGACATTAAGACATTTTGAAAAGTCCGTCAGATCAGTAAATGCTAAAGGTTTGCCAAGATGAAAGACATAGGACCCCAGTAGGGAAGTTTACCATATAGAAGGTACCCTATGGGCTAAGAAAGAAACAGTAGAGTTAATGATGCACTAAACTATAAGTATGCATCCGCAAGGTACACCAAGGGGTGTGGATCTCTAGGTTAATAAAGGGATTTGCGAAGGGGGATGCAAAATGTTACCAACAATAAGACAATCGAGCTCGCCAAAAAAATGATGTATCTTATGGAGAAGCAGATACAGGTAAATAGCTTACTTGCTTAACGATAAGAGTCCTAGGCCGATGAATGGACCATTGGCATATTGTAGGTACAAGAGGTAGCAAATGGTTGGTTTTTTGGAATAGATCATCAACACAATATGAGGATTTGATGTAGTAATCAGTGATCACGCAGAACCCAACCATAGGGATCCATGGTTAAAGGTCTGCCAGGGGTAGAATAAGTCAACTGATGTCTACGCGAACAAAAGTTTGTCAAGAATGATGAAGAACGAATAAAAAGCCAGAATTTGTAAGGGAAATTGAGAGATTACCTCAACTCTGGTAAAATCTATGATATATGAAGAGCAGATAAGGAGTTGAAATCTCTGCCTAAAACTTATTTCTTATCGTTCTCTTGCAAATTGATTATATTATATTGTTCAGTAGATTCTTACTAAGTTCATCATAACTTATAGATTTCACTGCTTAATCGTAAGATAAAGCTTGACAAGAGAAGTGAGTGGAAGGACCAAGCCAGCCATCACCCGATCGGTGTAGCATAGTAGGAGTTGTACATGTATATACAGTGGCACATGTAGAGGCCACATCTTGAGGGTTTAAGAAAACATAATGATTGTAGAACCATATTTGAATAGTGAAATTGTACATAGGAACTAAGGCCATAGGAAATTATTATGAATTTTCTTAGTATATGTATTAGTGGCGAATAAACCCAAGTGAATAAGTTATTTTGAATGTAAATTCAATTAAGGATGTATGGAAAAGTTTAATGGTTTCTTGTGGCATCCGATACTAAGGCCCAGCAATCGGTTCGAGTATGAAGTGTTAAAATTTAGTGGTATCAGAGCTTCAATTTAGTCGATCCTCTGGACATATGAAGTTGGAAGACATTCTCTATATACACAATACGGCGAAGATAGCTTAGTCCCTAAGTATTTAAGGTAAATAGTGGGTATAACAAGAATGAGTGCAAGATTGCCAGGTCATGCTCAAATTGTTGACCGACGAAGTACAAAAAATAGGTAGGAAAGTGAAAAATTTTCATTACGATGGGAAATGGATACAAAGACAAGAATGAATTATACACCATCCCTAGCAGGTGGATCGGTCGTCTCCTTTGCGACCTCCTACTCTTAATAGGAGAAGAAGTGGTAGGCTTAGGCTCTGGTGGGTGGTAGAAACTGCTAGATTATTTCCATATCTTTTGGAAGTCTTCCCACTTAGCTTCTGAAGGATTCATGGCATTGAAGCCTGGGCTCTAGTTAATAAACTGGCGAAGATAGCTAAGGTTCACACAACTCACATTGAAAGGGCCCACAACAACCTGGGATTAGATAATATAATTGGAATTCAGCTTGAGAAGATAATTCGTGATCCTCGCCTCAGTTTCTACCTTGTATTGTGCCAAGGCTTCAGTGTTTTCCTTTTTAATCCTCTCAAAGTCTACCAAACATTATTCTTCTTATGCTTTGATTTGTTCCTCCAACTGGCGAACCCTACCCTCAGACTCTACCTTCAGAGAGTTGAACATAGACTCTACCTTCAGCTTGAAGGTTGTGACCTCTTGCAGCTGGCGGATCTTAGCCAGCTCTTGATCCTTAGAAGCTAGGAACGTCTCAAATTGGGCATGACCAGTTTTGATTTCAATACATTGCTTGTAAATAGCCCAACCAAGCAAGCTGACTTCCTCCATCCAAATATGGTGGAAGTGTTGGGTTGTCGGGATGCCCCGTGGCGCAGAGGAAAAAAAATATTCTGGCGGTCCAAACCAGGAATCCATGCACGAGGAACAGATCGAAGTGAGAAGGGTATGAATGATTACCTTTAATCATCTAAAAACCAAAGATCACTGTTGTGAAACTGATTACACAATTGTATTTCGATTCCAAGTCGCTATGAAAAGTTTCGACCTCTATATAATCCACCTGGTGTGACAACTAAATGTAAGAACTCTATAAAAAATTTTCAGAGATAATTCACTCTCTAACAGCTACTAGACCTCACCTCTTTTTATTTAGAGTATATTAGGTTTTCTAAAAAATCCTATATTTCCTAATTCAGGAATAGTTGATATTTTAATAATTAACCGAATATTATAAATATAATTACCATAATTATAATAGTGTTTGATCGAGAAAATTACAATTACAATAATTATAATAATATTCGATCGTAAATTATAATTATAATTATAATAATTATAACAAGGATTTCGATAAATTATGTTTAGTTAAATTTGTACAAATAAAATTCATATATATTAATTTAATCATGTTATCATTATGTGTAAAACATACTTGTACATATTATTTGTTCGATATTTAACTAACCAATTAAATTATTTCTATAATCAATTTATTTCATGTGACAGCTAAAAATAGTACCAATTATGTTTGGATCCCATTCGTTTCAACCATAGGGTGTGACCCTGTAGGTTCTAGTAACGTTAGCAGTAATACTAGAATGATTCTAATATTACAAACAATGAGTGGCATCTAGCAATGCATCATTGCTACCTAAGTTACAATAAGTCATGATTCAACATAACTCGATCCGTGATTAACCCTTCATGTATTAAATCCTTTTGTCCTTTCTATCTAGAATGGACACAAGTCATGGAATATTCACACTTGCATAGTCCATCTAATGTTTCTTGATATCCTGAGTAGACTATGATAAACAAATAAGTATGATATCTCATGTCAACTTATTCAAGCATGACCATGCATTTCTAGTCTCACTTAATCAAGTGGCCTAAGATATTGCTCCCATTATGTAGGAGGGACAAATCCTATATTGATCAACCATATCCCACTACATAGATTGTGGAATATCCAACATCAGTCTTTATAGAACAACCAGTTACAGTGGACATTTGCTTGTATCAAAATATACGACTCAGGATGTTGGGATAATGATGATTTCAAGTCTAAGGCCGTATACATAGTAATCACTGTGTGTAATGTTGTGACTATTACATAATAATCCAAGAAACATACTCATAGTGGGTCAGTCCAATATGTTGTTCTCTAACACACATATGCATGTATTGATTTTGACATCCCATGCAATGAAAACACTTTGTCATCAATAAACTACACGTTAGTCTTAATGCTTATTGTTGTCCAAGCCCACAATAATACTCGACTAAGGACCTTTTAAGAATAATCATATTATTCTCAGGACATTATTATAAAACAGTTTATTTATATACACAGAAAAGAAACTAAAATAATAGCAGCAATGCCTTATATTAATAAACAAGGTAAAACAAGTATGTAATTACAATCATCTCATGATTGGTCTTTGGGCATACTCTAACAGGGAGTTTATCAAATCCTGGAGAGTATGGTGGAGAGTTTATGAAGGAGGGAAAGCGCATTCCCTCAGTGCTTAGGGCAGGTCCTTCTTCCATCTTTGAATAATATCTATTGGGGAGAAAAGAGGCTAACCCACAGCAAAGTGGTCCCTCTAGGGGAACAAACCTAATGCCTTGACCCACGGAGAGAGAGGTTGTCTCAGTCCAAAAGTGAGAGAGGGTGGCACAGAAGGGGAAGAGTAAGGAATAAGCATACCAAGTGGACTCTGAGCTAAAGGAGAGACATTCGCTGGAGTAATGGCGGACTCATCCTGAGTCTTGTAGAGAGTCGAGGGGACAGGAGGAGTAGACTCCTTCTCAAATGTAACAGGTCTCTTGCCTCTTTTGCGATGTATCAACTTTCTGCTGCTACACTCCTTTGTACTATGGCAGCTTCCATCAGTCCTCAGCCTCTTACGATTGCTATCACCCACCTGTACCCTCACATTTGTGTCATCATTGGACTTTAGGACCCTCTCCATGATGGCATCCACATCCATACTATTTCAAGTCCAAGAAAGAGTGGACGATTGAAAAGAACCTGCAAAAAGAAAAATCAGGATCAGCCACACGAAGAACAAAATTTTATTAAAGAGACTCAACTGTAACCCTTGTAGGAGGAAGCGATTAGGGGCATATGTATAGTCTGCAATAAGAATAAAATAATTTTGAAGGTTCCTCTTTCCTCCCAACCAAAATAGCATCCAAGTCATCAAAAGCCTTGTATGGCCACACTGCATCTGAAGGGCCTACGACCCAAGAAATAGCCTCAGAAGTATTTTCTGAGGGCTTGTAACCATTGGGGCTGTGATCGTTTAAGTAGAAATAGAAAATGTTTCTAACAATAATCAGATCCTCTAGCACGAGAGAGTGGCCAAATTTCAAATGGTTAATCTGATTTACCGCAGCCTCATTATCTAGCTGCTACATGTGGTTACAAACATGCTCTTGGGGAATGTGGGTCATTGGTCAGAAACCCAAACCCTTTCCTTAGATTACAACTCACCCGAATAAACTTGTTTCTATTAAGGTGGAGGTTAGAAGCCCAATTTTTAATTATGGGATCATACCCTTGACGAGCACTGAAATGGGCCAACCTAGCCAAGACACCCTGAGATGTTACCCTAAACTAGTATAGTCGTTGGAAAATGCCAAGGAAGGTTGGCTCACTCCTCAGGCCACAGTCGATGAAATAAGCCACTAGGGTTCACCAAGAAAGGCAGTGAGCTACCTAGCTGTGATCCCATACTCATCATGAACAGAGCAAAAGAAGGAATTAAGAGGGCAGTGAAACTCGACCTCGAATAGATTAAGTGAAAGAAGGACACCTTCGGAAGTGTCCTCACTCGACACTCACCATGAAAAAGGATGCAATCATAGGCGAAGTTGGGAAGTTGAATCCTTCTAATGTTCAAGTAACAGACTGATCTACCATAAATTGATGTGGCAAATTAGCCTCTTCCGACATACATAAGGAGCTTTTCCCCGAGCAAAATAGCGTCTTTAGCATAGTTTTTCTTTAGTTTTGAATATTTAGTTAATAAGTGAAAAATGTCTCATTTTTGCCTATTTTTTGACCCAATTTGGCCAATAGCGACATTGGGAGGCCTAACGTGTGATTGAGTGGTGTAAGGACATGTTAGAGGTAAAAAAACGAGTGAGAATGGCACAAAAGGAAAGGGTATCATGATATCTAACTCTTGGGATCGTGATACCTCTAATAGTATTAAAAATTCGAGACTCTTCAGTGGTATCACGATATTCACCTCTCAAAGAAGACCCCAAGGCTCAAAATTGCACGAGGAATCATGATATCCACTTCTAGGTATCGTGATATCACCTTCGTTATAGGGCAGACTTGGAAAAAAAGGTCAACCAAGTCCACCAATCACCCAAAGCCTGTATAAGGGCATTTTTGGCAATAAAAAGTCATTAGAAGACACTTTGTAAAAGTCAAAACTTACTAAGGAGGAGAGAGACACACATTAACTTAGTTTTAGGTTTAGTTTTCTCTAGGTTTCTCTTAGTTTTCTTTACACTTTTTCTACAATTTTTATTTTCTCATCTTCTACCTTAGTTTAGCCTTTATTTTTCTGCATTTACTTCTTGCTCTTGATGTTCTTATTGTTATTTAAGATGGTTATTACTATATCTAAGGTTTTTTTACACTTTCATCCCATATACCTTGATTTCAAGACACTTTAAGCTTTAGTTTAATGTACTTCAGTTTCTTTTACTTTAAATCTGTTAAATTTTATTCCTTTCGTGTTTATTGCTTTAAATTTTCTTGTTGAATGTCTTTAGTTTCATGCTCTTTAAGTTTTCTTGCATAAAAATCATAACTTTAATATTTTTCTTAAGCTTTACTTTCATAGTTGATTTGTTTCCCATTTCCATGTTTATTTCTTTCACTTTGAGCATGAGTAGCTAAACTTCAAAGGAGGTTGGTTGATGGAGATGTAGGTAAACTAAAATCTTTGGAAAAATTACTAAATCATAATAAATTGGACTAAATCTAATAGACCAAAGAACATAGGAAGTGATGCCCCTAAGAGAACATCTAGGCAAGTGAGACCAGAAGTGCACCTGTTCATTTGTCTCAGATTAACAAGTGAGATCAGAAGATAAATCGAAGCTAATTTGTCTAAGTCAGTAAAATTGACATAGGAAGAAAAATTGGAGCCACTTAGTAATTTATGTGATTTAAGTCCCTTGTTCGAGGATTGATAAACTACATCGAAGTCAACTAACCCTCATTTGTTATTTATTAGATAGTCCTTTAATTTTACATTCTTTTCAATTTAGTCCTTGGAGTGGCATATTCAATTTACTTGCAATATTCTCTTGTTATGATTTTTCGTACTATAAAAACATATTAGTAGTTGCTTAGACTCTATCGTGTATGGTAGTTATTATTCAATCACCATCTCTATTAGGTTCGACCCCAAGGAATACTTCGTGTTCCATCGGAACTATAAATATTATAACTGACATGTATGCTTGCAATAAAACTGGGTTTTAAAAATTGTTTTATAAATTCATTGTTTTAATGCGCATATGTGAAGCCGGTCAAAGTTGTTAGCGTTGTTGCTGGGGAGACGGTGTAAGATTGAATAATTTTTAGTGTACACTCGTAGGTAGAGATACATAGCCAACATAGGACTTATACATACAACTTTATTTCTTTTGTTTTTTTTTTCTCACAAGTTTAGTTAATTTTCTTTATTGTTTGTGCTTTTAAGAGGCGTTGTATGACTTGAACCGGTAATAGGGTCTTACCATTTGAGGCAGAACTGAAATGTATCATCATACATGCGAGGAGGGCACAACATCTTAGAGACATGCACCTCCACTAAGAGAGCAAACTCTCGAGAATCAGCAAGGAAAAATTCCGCAACCACCACACTTACCCATGTAGCAAAAAATTTTGTGCGACTACGCGATGCCTAATTTAGATGTTGTTCGAGCTAGCATTAATCACCCAACAATTAATGCTAATAACTTTGAAATCAAACCAGCAATGATCCAAACGATACAGTCAAACCTTCAATTTGAGTGTCAATAAATGAGGATCCAATCAACACATTAAGTAGTTTCTAACAATTTGTGATACTTTCAAGTATAATGGGTCTCTGATGATGCTATTCATCTTCAATTATTCCCTTTTTTATCTTACTGATGATGTTTTTATGTGGTTAGATTTGGAACCGATAAATTCCATCAACACTTGGGACGAGCTAGTAAGAAAATTTTTGGCAAAGTACTTTCCCCCTAGCAAGACCATGAAACTTTGTAAGGATATTATGAATTTTTGACAATTGAAAGAGAGTCATTATATGAGACATGGGAGTGCTTAAAGTAGATGCTACGCAAGTGTCCATACCATGGTTTACAAGAATGGTTGCAACTTCAAGTCTCCTACAATGGACTTGACGAAAATTTATGCTCTAGTCTTGATGGAGCATCCGTGGGAGCATTCATGTCAAAGACCTACGCCGAGGCCTGTCAAATTATCGAGGTCATGGCGATGAATTCTTTCATGTAGCCCACTGAGCGGTTCACATATCGATCCAAACAAGCAACAGTGAATGCTGTTGGTAGCGAGGACAAGTATCAACAAGTCCTCAAAAAGCTTAAACAATTGGAGATGAGTGCAACCAAAATGCAAGTCTAAAACCAACCCAATCTAACATATATTAACGCAAGACACGATGATGAGAGAAACTATATAGAGTTTAATTATGTAAGGAATAGAGGATATAACCCTTACTCCAACACCTATAAATAGGGGTGGCGTGACCATCCTAACCTTAGGGGGGAATCGAGCGGGACCTTCAAATCAAGGTAACCAAAACCTTAACCCTTTCAAACCCAACGCACTATACCAACCTCATTACTTTTTAGGGCACCTAAGATTAAGAGAGAAAACCCGCCTATAGTAGTGGCCCGTGTCACACCCCAAAATTGGGCCTAGGAGTTTCAAGGGTCAAATGAGAACTTTAGCTAATATGTGTTCAGAATTTCGTAGCATGGTAACTAGAAATGTCTTCATCTATGAATTTTAGGAAATTAAGTCAATTTTTGAAAATGAGTTTCAAAATACCTTTCATTTGTGTTGTCATCCCTTACATTCCCAAAGCCCTATTCATCAAATTTTAAGTCCCAAACTCCATTCTTTCAGTTTCTATTATCATCCAATCAATAAACCTCCATAGAACTTCAAGAAAAACACGAAAAACACCATTGATTTTTTCATCTCTTAAGCTTGTGGGTTTTTCATATTTTCAACCAAACATCCAGTTTTCTCCCATCAAAGGTGATGAGTAAAGACTAAGATATTTGAGTTTCAAGTTTGTTAGTCAAAATTTCAATTTCATGAGGAATATAGCTTGGGCATGCTTTTTTGGTTGGTTTAGGTGAGTCATTGGCTGCTAATTGATTGTGTATATTGTGTGGTTATTATGTTTGAAGCATCAAAATCGTTAGAGCCTCCTATGAGCAAGGCGAAAGGCAATAAAAAGCTAGTTTAAGCTTTCAGCAATTAAGCGAAAGCGTGATCGGTGACTGTTTGGAATCACTGCTTGTATACATATTTCATAGTGTTAATTGGGAGCTTAGGAGTAGCCTAAACTCCTACTCTAAGTTCTGAGTGTAAGCTTTCTTATATCCTTCGTTTAATTTGCAAAGTATGTGATTGTGTGATGTCGATTGAGTATTAAGTTGTGATAATGTGACATATGATATATATTGTGATAGCTCTTGTGAACGTGTTAGTTGTGGGCATATTAAATATGTCGAATGATAGTGATGATGTTGTGTTAGTGATATAAATATGCATTGAAAGTGTGTAGAAAACGATAAGTACGTATATGTTTAATTGTGGAATACAAATCACTATCATGTGCTTGTGAATGTGTTTCATTTTCAATACAAATCAGGTGCTTTCTTAAACTCTACACCTCAATTCTTTTGTCATGTTCTCTCTTTATATCACTTCCATGTTCTTTATGAAAGCCATGAGTAACTAATCCTTCTACGGGGGATTAGCGAGTGGAGATATAATCTATTAACCATTTTGTAGGGTTACTCAACAAATCAATTGTTTGGGAAAGGAAGAACTTAAAACCTTAGGCCTAACAACCCTAGGAAGCCATCAAGGTGGGAATTAACCCAAAAGCTGTATGGCCTGCCTATGAACACCTTCACCCCAAGTTGGTCTGGACTGTAAGGTCAGAAGATAACTAGCCCTTGTCGACTTATTATTTGAGTGGAAGATCGAAAGATCCTGCTGGGATAGCGACTAGTTGATCAACAAGGAACACGAAGCAAAAATTGATGGGGACTATTGAAGTGAGCTAATCACCCAACACCAGATTTGATTTATTTTATTCTTTGATCTCTTGAATTTTATTATGTTATTTTATTTTTTTATTAATAAAAATCTTAAAAATTCCTTTTATTATCACTTTTGTACTATAACTGATTTGAGGTACTAATTAGATCTTTTAGTGTTTAGGTTAAAATTGATCTAGCACTTGCCTCCATTGATATGATCCTCGGAGTAGTCACTTACTCCGTTGTAACTTTATTACAACTGGACCTGTATACTTGAAGATACCGCCTCACTGGTATATCTTTTATTGAAGTATTCACACTCTGGACGTTAGTACGTTCAGAGGCAGTCAAGTTGTTGGTGTCGTTGTTGGAGAGGCAACGTCACTAGTTTGATCTTAATTTTTTCACTCCAAAAAGAATAAATTAGGTAATTTTTAGCTTATAGATACGATATTTAATTTATTTAACTCACTAACTTCACTATTACTTATATGTTTTTTCTTAGGAAGACCTTAGTACACATCCATAATTAGAACTTCAGCTATCATAACTAAAGGAGACCGGTCAATAGGATAATGGATGGTTTCAAATATATGTGGCCAGACAAAGACTTAGATTACTGTAACAGCCTGTTTTTCAGTGGTGTCAGAAATAGTAGTTTCGTGACCACAAATCTGACAAGTAAGTTCGTATAATTGGTATTAAAATTATACGAGTGAATAGTAATTTTTACATTAGATTTTGATTTGATGATTTTAAACAATTGAATTAAAACTTAGAGTAAGTGATTGGGTTCAAAAGTCAAATGGTTATTGAAAACGAGGTATTAGGACCTCGTTTCCGTAAGATAAAGTCATAAATATTTTTATTAAATATTTATAGACTCATATTATATGTGAATTAAAGTTTGGTCCGATAATTTTGATGATTTATTGCTTAATTAAGGTAAAAGAATTAAATTGTAAAAGAGGCAAAAGTTAATCGCTATAGATTTGAAGTAGTAAAAGGACCAAAATGGTAATTAAAACATGGTCAAAAATTCCAAGCAATGGTGGATATGATTAAATCCACTAACTTTTGGGCTATCTGCTCTTTTAGACCTAATTAGTTTCTGATTAAATTGAAAATTTAGATTATTTAGTTGGAATTTAATAAAATTGAAGGACCAATTGTGCAATTAAACCCTCCTTGAATGGAAATTATACCATTAGAAAGGATAGTGGATGGTATTAGGCTTATAAATGTTGAAAATCATGAGTAATTAGAAAGGACAAAATAGTAAATTGGAAGCTAAATGAAATTTAATAAAGAAAACAAGTTAAAATTATTTTTTAACTTATAATCTTCTTCAATTAGAACCGAAAAACCTACAAGCCATGGGAGGAAGCTTTGGTCAACATTAGTCCTTCGATTTAGGAGGTAAACCTCGCTCTTTTGTAGTAATTTTTATATTTTTGAGCCCGTAATAGCTTAATCTAGCTAACTCGGGAATAAATTTGTAAAACTGTCAATATTATGGATTGTGCTATTGATGAATTTAAGTTGTTCTTGAAGCTTCATGATAAATTATTATGCTTGGTAGTTAAATAGGACTATTTTGTAAAGTAACTTTTGGTAATTTTAATGTTTAAGGACTAAAATGTTAAAGTGATAAAATTAGGAGGACTTAATGTGAAATAATATGTATGGGCTATAGAAAAATAGAGAATAATTCGGCTGAAATGATATTTGAATAAAAATGGTTAAATTGCATGTTTTGGGCTTAGGGATTGAATTGTATAAAAGTAAAATGTTTGGGTTAATTTTGTAAAAATGTTAAAAGGACTTAATTGCATAACATTTTATACCTGTTTGAACTGATTATTCACTCGAGAAATTGGTAGAACTATATGTTTCAGAAATTGTGAGATTACACGATGTACCACTATCGGTTATATCTAATCGTGATCTGCGGTTTACTTCTAGATTTTAGAGTAAATTACACAATGCTCTAGGCTCCAGGTTGAACTTTAGTACCGCTTTTCATCCTCAAACAGATGGCAAGTCGGAGCGAATAATTCAAGTTTTGGAAGATATGTTGCGATGTTTTATTATTGAGTCTGAAGGTAACTGGGTAAAATATTTGTTGTTCATTGAATTTGCGTATAAAAATGGCCCCGTACGAGGCTTTCTACGGGCGTAAATGTAGAACTCTGATGTATTGGTCAGATATGAATGAAAGAAAGTTAGTTGGGGTCGATTTAGTTCAAGAAACTGAAGAAAAATTTTGAGCTATCTCAGATAATTTGAAAGTTGCATCCGGTCACCATAAATCTTATGCTGACTTGAAACGTGAAGATATAAAATTTTCAGTCGGTGAGAAAGTGTTCCTGAATGTCTCGCCTTGGAAGAAAGTATTACATTTTGGTAGAAAATGAAAGCTCAGTCCCATGTTTATCAGGTTGTATGAAGTTTTGCCTCTGGAAGAAAGTATTACGTTTGGCATTACCTCCGGAACTTGACAAAATTCATAATGTTTTTCATGTTTCAATCTTCGACACTATCGTTCTGATCCGTCGCATGTTTTAACTGCGGATGAAATTGAGTTACAGCCCAGTTTAACTTATGATGAATAGGTGATAAAAATCTTAGCTCGGGAAATAAAAAAGTTGATAAAAAAATATGTATTGTTATTTAAAGTCTTGTGGCATCGACATGGGACAGAAGAAGTGACGTGGGAAATAGAAGAAAACATGAAATCTCAATACCCAAACCTTTTCTTTGGTAAAATTTTCAAGGACAAAAATTCCTTTAGGGGGAGAGTTGTAATATCTTATTTCTCAGTGGTGTTGGAAATAGTGGTTCTGGGACCACAAGTCAGATATGAGAGGTCATTTTTATTAATTAAGTAATGTTTATAGATTTACATTAGGGTCGTATTAAAATTTGGTTAAGAAATTTTAATGTTTGAATAGTTAATTAGTATCTATGATGGACGGTAATGGGTATTAAGTTAGCTTTAATGAATGTTTTAGTAAAGGACAAAAAAGTAAATTAACAAATAAAACTTAAGAAAAATGATAAAATAATGCTATCAACTTCCTTAGTGCAATGTTTCACCAAAAAGTAAAGGAGGAACCACTATTTTTATCACTTGAGGATCAGTTATATTCATAGCTTGTATGTAAGTAATTTCTAACATGTTTCTTGTGATTTTTATGTTTTTAGAATCATTGTAACTAGGTCCAACTAACCCATAGCTTCACTTTTGAAACTATCAAAGATTTTTTATATTACCATTGATGAGTTCTTGATGTTCATGATGTTAAATAATAGATTTGAACTATTAGTTGTTGATTATGAGTATTTTATACAAGTGGTTTTGTTAGTTTTTGAGTAAAGATTAAAATGATTAAATATTTAAAATTTCATGGAAATTGTATAATTAGTGAATAATGGTGGACTTTCCTAGTTTAGAATGAAATTCGGTTAACCTTGTAAAATTATAAAATTGGTTACTTTGGAAATTTTGAGTTTAGGGACTAAATTGTGATAAATGTAAAATGTTAAGGAAAATGCACAATTAATGAAAAGTTAAGGGTCATGCATTAATTTGAGTGTGAAATATATTTGAATTTAATAGATTGTATTTATTTATTATTTTAGATCAAGATTTGAATCAAAAGACAATAATCGTGGAAAAGGAAAAATTATGGAGTAATCCCTACTGTGAAATCGGAAGTGGGTCGTAGGTAAGCTCATAGTATAAAAGAATTATATTATATAAAATTTAGTGTTTATGTTGTTTTGTGTTAGTTAATTTATTTTGAATATGAAATTGAAATGGTTATTGATGAGTATGTTTAAGTATTACATTGGTTGAGAAAATGGATGAATTCAAAAATGATGAAATCTTAAGGTGAACATATTGAAGTTATTGGCTATGTATAGTTATTATGGAAATGCACATATAGTGAGTGATAAATTTAGTAAATTGCCCAGTTGAATGTAGTAATCGCTAGGATACGGTTGGCATGCCAATAGGGTTAGTATGCGTGCTTGTCCGGGTTTGCACTTCGGTTCCTCTATTTGCACTTTGTTGCCTCTGCATACACTTCGGTGTCTCTAATCGCACTACGGTGCCTCTACCTGCACATTCGTGCCTCTGTTCGCACTTCGATGCCTCTGTTATGCATCTTTGCTGCTTCTGGTGTGGTGTAGTTACCTATGTATGCAAGCCAAGTTACTAGTTCATGGGGCCATGTGAATATTGAATTATAATCTATCTATGTGTTAATATGTATTACGTATTCATAAAATTGTTAAGTGAGAAATAATTTATGAAATGCTTGGTTACATGTGTGAATTGTTAATTGGAATAAATGTGGTTTATGGAATGTACAAGTCCTTTGAGATGGAAGTCATTTGATATGTATGAATCTATGAAAGTAACTAATATGAATTGGTGAATTTGGATTTGGTGATCAGGATACTAAGTTGTCTCTTAAATTGTTTATTTTGGATTAAGGTAAGTTAATTTGATGTTAATGCTATGAACTTACTAAGCTTCTTTAGCTTACTTGTTCTTTTTATGTTATTTGTAGTTGTCAAATTGCGGACTGACTGAACGGACTGATTCGAGAGTTCACACTATCCAGTTGACTTGGTAGCTTTTGTATTTCTTTTTGGGTTGTGGCATGTATATAGGCTCTTTGTTGTTCATATGTCAAATTTTATGTTGTGATGTTATATCTAGTTGAATGGTTAATCTTGAATGTGAATATAAGTTAGCTTTTGGTTAGTTGAATCTTTAAGGTTAAGATTTGGTAATGGTGTTTTGTTTTGGTAAGCTTTTATGCATGTTTTTATTATGGCCAAAAATGTTTGATGCATGGATGGTTAATGCTATGTGAAATTCGGATTAGATCATTTTAATCAATGAACTTGGTTTGAGGTGCCTTTGAATGACATATTGGTTAGTTTTAGTATGGATAAAGCTTTTGGCATGAATTGAATTTGCTAAGATGAGATTTTTACCATTATTGAGATAACTATTGATACTTTGGCATTTGGTATCGATACTTAACCAAATGAACAGTATTTGAATTAAACATAATGCCAAAATGGTATCGATTTTCAGTTGAGTATCGATACTTTTTAATAAAATCTCGATACCATCAACTAATTATTGATACCATGGTTTTAGAAAGAAAACATAATTGAATTTTGGTATCAATTTTTCTGAAAGGTATCGATTGGGAATCGATACCAACTGCGGAATTTTATTTCTAAATTTTAACTCTTAATCATTTTGAGACTTAATCCTATTATATGTTGAGGTTCACAAATAGGTCCTCTAAGAGTTCTGGAATTAAATTATATATATTAGTTTACATGTTATTGATGTTTTAAATACTAGATTTTTGCGTATACTAAAGCGATTATCAATTGTCTAACTTTGTCGTAACATTGTTTACTTGAGCCCAGCAAATGATTCGGGTAAGGGGTGTTACAAGCTTAAAGTGCAAAAGAAAAAAAAGAAAAGAAAAATCCAAAAAGAAAATTAGTACGAGTAGAAAAAGTCCTTGAACAGCGGAAAAAGAATTTGTGAGTGAGATGAACTGAAAAAGAAAGTCTCAAAGCCACAAAAGTAAGAAAAACTCGTTCATTTGTGCAAAGAAACTCGTAGGCTAGCTGTAGTTACTATATCATGTTATGATTTCCTATGTGGAGAAACAAGGAAGGTGAGAAAAGGAGAAATAGGGCGGTGAGTGGGTAAGGGTCACTAAAGGGGAAGAATATAGATCAATACGATGTGCCAAACTAATTTCGTGGTTGTAACCCTTTTGATGCTTATTGTTTTTGAATTTCATACCCGTCCTAAGCCTCAGAACGTTATAAACCTAAAAGTCCTATGTGACTTAAATATCCTTATGCATGAATGGACATTATATTAAACAACCGCATAAACAACTATTTTTATTCTGCTCAGATAATCAAATTACTTGTAGGATTTATTGATGGATCCCTACAAGTGAGACCCTTAATGTTTTTATACTTTTTAACATACTGAACTTGGATGTTTGTGGTCAAAAGTGGTAAGTCAATTATTCATCATGTCAAAGATTTTAGTGAATATGAAACGTTTAGTCATGTGCTCCGTAGTTAATACTTGTATGATATTTGCTCAAGGGTTGTCTCTTTTATTTCTTGCTTTTGTTTGTGTTTCTTTAGGACAAACAATGACTTAAGTAGGGGGAGTTTGATCTGCTATAATTCGGTGTAGAAAATTTAAATAATTTTTGCATTTTAAGAGCTTGAAAGCAAGCATTTCCATTAGATTTTACTTATGTTTTCGTAAGTTTTCATTAAAGATAATAAAATGTTCAAATTGAGTCTGTTATTGACTTTAAGGGCCGAATGAGGCCTAAGGGTGAGCTAATGAACTTTGTAAGTGTGCAGAAGACCATTAGAAGGTGTAATAAATAGCTGCTGGTCGCTATGTCGCAACACAGAAAGACCAATGTCGCAACACAAAAAGACCAATGTCGCAACATAGAGAGCAGAAAGGAAAAATCACAGGTCCTGACTCCTAAAAGGAGTATACTGACTCCTATGTCGGAACACAGGTCCTGGTGTGTCACGACATTGACTCTGGATAGAATTAAACACGAGTTAGTAGGCATTTTCATCTGCACAATCAAACTTAAAACTCGGGAATGTTAGCTAATCTAGTGTTAAGGACAATGGCCACCTGAAATCTATAAATAGGCTCATTTGTCACATGTTATAGACACCATTTACTTAGCCTAGAATTTTTCTCTTAGTTCAGTTTATATTTTCTTTCTTATTAGGTTTTAGGTTTTAGGTTTATTGTTAGTTTGTTCTTTGTTTGATCCCAAGAGATCTGATTTGTGGAGACCGTCAAACTCTATGGATTCTATTTCATCTTTAATAGAAATTAGGATTTTTCTTAAACTCTACACTTCAATTCATTTGTCATGTTCTCTCTTTACATCACTTTCATATTGTTTATAAAAGCCATGAGGAACTAATCCTTCTCTGGGGGATTAGTGAATGGAGGTATGATCTATTAACTATTTTGTAGGGTTACTCAACGGATTAATTGTTTGGGAAATGAAGAACTTAAAAACCTAGGCCTGACAACCCTAGAAAGTCATCAAGTTGGGAATTAACCCAAAATTGGTATGTCTTATCAGTGAACACCTTCACCCGAAGCCGGTCTAGACTGTGAGGGCAGAAGATAAGTAGTCCTTGCCGACTCATTATTTAAGTGGAAGATCGGAAGGTCCTTCTGGGACAGCGACTAGTTGATCTACGAGGAACCAGAAGTGACAGTTGATGGGGATTACCAAAGCGAGGTAATCACCCATAAATAGATTTGATTTATTCTATTCTTTGATCTCTTAAATTTTATTTTTTTATGTTATTTTATTTTTTTACTAATAAAAATCTTTAAAACTCCTTTTATTTTCACTTTCATACTATAACTAATTTAAAGTACTAACTAGATCCTTTAGTGTTGAAGTTAAAATTGATCAAGCACTCGCCTCCTTTGGGTATGATCCTCGGAGTACTCCCTCACTCCGTTGTAATTATATTACAACTGGACCCGTATACTTGCGGATATTGCCTCACTGATATATCTTTTATTATAGTTTTCACACTCTGGATGGTAGTACGTCCGGAGGCTGTCACACTTTAACTTGTTGAACTAATAATGTTTGCATTAGGAATGAGTAAATTAGCTAGCTATCATTCCTGAGTTTCATGTAAAGAAATTCTCATACGAGGTTAATGTTTTAATGTTATGTAGCTTAATTGCCTAATTTAGTCCAAGGGTCATCTTTTTTATTGCATGTTCTGTGTGTTTGCTTGAGGACAAGTGATCTACCACAAATCGATGTGGCAAATTAGGCTTTTTTGACACACTTAAGGAGCCTTTTCTCGAGGAAAATAAAGTTTTTAGCATAGTTTTTTGTTATTTTCACATATTCGGATAATATACTAGGCCCTTTAACAGTCCATATTATACTTCAAATTCACTATCAAACCTTGAAATTTTGACATTTTTAACAATTCAATCCTTAAATAAAAAATATAACAAAAATCACTTCACAAAACAACCAAATACCACAATCAAAGCTTCAAACACATAGATATCATCAAAAACATTCCATATTTATCAATGGAAACGTTTAAAAATGTTAACAAGTTCAAAAAATAAAGGTGCGGGCTAGTTGGACCTAATTGCAACGATCTCAAAAACATAAAAATTGTAACAGCCCGATTTTGACCCTAATCGGAACGGTGGTTTTGGGACCACGAATCTGAGTTAGAAAAATATTTTTAAAATTATGTTTATGTGTTTATTATGTGTGAATTTACTTGTGTGAAAATTCCGTGCTTTAATTTCGTCGTTTGAGTGTCTGACTAAATAAAAGAATTAAACCGCATAAAATGAAAATTTAGTGGTTATTTTTAGAAGGGGTCGAATAGTGGATGTTCTTTTAATATGGAGGTTTTATGTTGCAATTTTTCCATCTAATAAATGAATGGATGGCATATGTTTATAATATATAGTTTTTATATTAATTATAAAGGTTATAATAATAAATTATATATTATAAAGTTATTATAATAAAAACAAAACATAAGAAAGTGGCCATTTCATCATCTTTGTACTGAATGAAAAGAGAAAGAAAATAAGGAAACCAAGCTAGGTATTCGGCCTTTGTTCAAGCAAATTAAGGTATGTTTCAGTTTCGGTTTTTGATAATTTTTACGTTTTTGAGATTGTTGCTTTGTGTTCTTCAAAACCCATGCTTCAATTTTGTGAATTGATGATGATTTTGAAATATTCCATTAATGAATTCACAAGTTTTGTGATGTTTGAAAGTGAAATATGAAATATATGTGTTAGATTAACATAGTTTATTTTTGAATTTTTAATGAATTTGAGTAAATTAGATTAAATTGTGAAAATAATATTTTGAGGGACTAAAATGTGAAATAAATGAAATATATGGATTTGTATGAAGCATGTGAATATTCGGCCAAGCATGGGTAATGTGAAATTTTTTATATTTTGTGTTTTTTGCAATAGGGACTAAATTACAAAAAGTGCAAAATGTCAGGTGCAAAATGGTAATTTTGTCATTTATCTGCTTTTAGACTAAATTGAATAAAATTATGCTTAAATAAGTTTAATTTGAATATGTTTAGATCAAGAACCAAAGAAAACGGATTTGGATCGGGGAAAAACAAAAATAATCGAATAGTTGTTTATTTCCGTTCGTCGACATACGAGGTAAGTCCATAAGCATATTAATGTTGTTAAATTTGACTATATATATATATATATATATATATATATATATATATATATATATAGGTTACATGATAAATGAAATTTTATGAATTTTAATTTGGTGTTGGCCAAATGTGATTTGAGCAAGGGAGATGTATTTTGAGTTCGATTTGATCAGGTTTTAGTATCCAAAAGCCCCGTACAAACCCTAGGAATAGATAGGATACATATGTCATGACATAGGATCTCCGATATGTGTTTTCATGTAAGACCATGTCTGGGACATTGGCATCGTATTTGATTCATGTAAGACCCTGCCTGGGACAGTGGCATCGATATGTGATTACATGTAAGACCACGTCTGGGACGTTGGCATTGTACGGGCTTTCCGATTATCCGCGTATCCTTTTTAATTCTGAACGGTTCAATGGGCAATGTTAAGTAAATACCGATTGTGAAATCGAATAAAAAGATTCAGGTGTGTTTATCCTAAGTTGTGAAAATAAGGTAAGTTGGATGTTAAAATTGATTGCATTAATGTTTAAGTTATAAATGTGAATGATGTGTAAGCATATGTGGTAGTGTATATTCGGCCCAATAAGATATATGTGATATTAGTAGTGAGATTATTATATTTGTTCATATATAATTATGCATTTATCCATATGATATATATAAACGTATGATTAAAATGATAACTTGGTATTTGATGATATGTATATTTGGCCTTATAAACGTAGTATTAATATACAATCATTGATACATATTTTGCTTATGACTACTAAGCTTAAATAGCTTACTGTGTGTATTTTTGTTTACCTTTATTTTATAGATTTTGAAGTCACGTTACGAGCTCGGGGATCGTCAGCAAAGTTTATCACACTATCGATTGTTTTTCGCTATTTTGCTATGTTGAATTTGAGCTTATGGCATGTATAGTCTAGATAAAAAGATTTATTTTGGATTATGTAATTAAAAGCCATGCGAAGCTTGCCTCTTTTTGGTTGAGTTTGGTTTCTATGCTTATGGTTATAATGGCCTAAAATGGAGTTTATATTTATGCATGTTCAGTTGTGGTATAAATTCATGTTAGGTATATAAGTGTGATATGCTTGGTATGCTTGGCCATGGTGATTTGTTATAATTTAACTTAAGTGAAATCGGTAGGGATAATGAATGAATTTCGTGTGATAGATAATTTAGGTGTATTTAATTATGATTTAAATTGTAGTAAGGTATGTTCCATGGGATATAATCTTGAAATGCTATGAAAATTATTGATGGAATGTTAATTAAGTTCGGTATATGATGTATAATAATATGTACATATTCGGTTTTATGGGATTGCTACAAAATGGGTTATAATGTGCTTGTGTATTCGGTGCATTGGATATATATAATAATGGTTTAAATAAATTAGTCAAGTGATTAATTAAATGGCAAAGTATATGGTTTAGTTTTTTGTGCATGCGGATAGATGCTATGAAATGTCTTAATGTTCAAAAATGATTAAAGATGTAGTAGGTAAATTGCACATAAATCAATAATGCACATAAATATATGCTTGGCTAATGGAAGGTGAGTAATAGATCATTAGGTTTATAACTTGTGCATATGTTGATTTGAGTTGTTATGTATCAATTAGGCTATAGGAATATAAAGAAAGCAAATGACATTAAAGGTATATATGACTATATTACAATGTTACTAATGTTGCCTATGTGATTGAACTTTAAGTTGTATACATTTTGGTTCGAATTGAGTTATTATGGAATATGTTCAATTGTTTTGATGCAAGTGTGAATTGTATTAGTTGGAAATTTTGAAAAGTGCTGATTTATGAATTATGATTAGTAAGATATGATTGAATTGAATTGGAACTATGATTCATGTTTACGAATTTTTAAATAATTGATTCGTGGATAGTTAAGTCTAATAATGTTATCAAGGTATCATTATTCTTTGGTGCATAAAAATGATTATGCTAAATCATGCTATGCCCGATAATGTCTCGTAACCCTAATTCGGCGACGGATACGGGATAAGGGTGTTACAAAAATTACAAGAAACAAGTTTAAAAGGACTTACATGCAAGAAATTATTGATGGATGAACTTCAAATCTTAAAAATGGTGTTCTTCCTCTTTCAAATTCGACAGCCAAGTCTTTTTAGGAAGATGATGTTGTTTTATTTTTTTATTTTACTTAAATTTAATTACTAAATTACAATTTTGCCCTTTAGTAAAACATTCAATTAAACCAAAACACAAGCATATAACCGTCCATTAAGATATAACATGGTATAATTACCATATAAGTCCTCCTCATTAAAGTAATTAAACTATTTGATCACCTAAATGTAATAAGTACTAAGTTTTGCACCTTTTTCAATTTAATCCTTTTCTTTAATTAACTATCTAAACGATAAAATTTCTTAACCAAATTTTAATACAACTCTAATGACTTCGAAAATATTCTATAAATGATATTTATGAGTTGACATAACAGAAATTTGTAGTCTCAAAACCACTGTTCTATCACCACTGAAAAACGGGCTGTTACAATATGTATGTGATATGTTAAATGTAGTTTGGGATGAATTTAGTACATAAGACATGGATGATAATTTGAATTGTTGAGAACTAATTATATTTTGAATGCATGCTTATCATGCTATGTTTATCGTATTATTGATTTGAATCATGAAAGTATCATTAAGCTTTATTGCTTAACGTACGGTTTGTTTAGTCTATGTGCAAGTACTTGTAAACTCGAGGTTCCAATGAGTGATTCAACATCCAATTCGTAACTCTTGACTCAACAATGTTTGTATAGTTTCTTAATGTTTTCAATATATGACATGTACGTAAGGTTGAGTCAGTTTTATATTACAAGTTTTCATTTTGGTATCTTGAATAGGAATGTTAACTTAAACATGAATTGGAGGTAAATATGTATTAAGATTAGAAGTTGAAATGTAAGGGATGTTTAATTTTGAATGAATGCATATAAGAATTTTATTTATGTTTTAGATTGATTATAGGTGTTGAATTCAGTTGTTGGGAATTAATGTTCAACAAGTGTTGCAATTCCACTAACTGACGTTGTGACTTCGGTCCTTCAACATCGCATTGTGAACTCACCACTAAGTGTCATCGCGACTACAATCTTTCAATGTCGTGACGTAAGTTCACCTCGTGACGTTCCCATGTTCCATGGTTGCGACGACATCCACTATTTTTCTCAAAGTCGCAACATCCCCTAACGAAGTCACGACGACAAGCTCTTGCTTTCAATGTCTCAGCATGGTTCCCTCAACGTCACGACATCAACTTTGTACTTGGAATTTTTTTTTATATTTTAGTCCTCAATCAACTTTGGTTTATCATAAGAGCTTTTGTAAGCTCGTTTATAACCTAAATTTGATTGAATGACATATTATAATTAAGAATTAATCATAATGACTAGCATAAATTGTTTATTTAATATGCAAATGAAGTTGTAGTTGCTCTAGTAATGAATATGGCATCTTGTATCTAGGACCTGACAATCGAGTAGGATATGGGTTAATGAACATGTTGCTACAATTGAATAGTAGGTTTAATGAACACGTTGTTGAGCTCTTTACTCTATTTGCAGCTTTAAATCCTAAAGAGTTCTTCAAATTATTTGGCATTGAGAAAATTTGTGCTTTTGTAAACAAGTTCTATCCAAGTGATTTTTCTCAACAAGAGAAAGAACGTCTTCCATATGAGTTGAAATATTATGAACTTGATGTTTGTCAACATCTTGAATTGAGAAAAATATAAACACTTTCTGAATTCTACAGAAAATTAGTCGAGAGTGGGAACTCAATTATGTATCCACTAGCTGACAGGTTGATTCATCTTATATTAACTCTTCCAATTTCAATTGCATCTATAGAACGTGCCCTTTCAATTATGAAAATTGTGAAGACTTGACATCGCACCAAGATGAAGATGATTTTTTGAAAAAAAATAGTTTTCTACATTGAAAAAGAAATTGCACTAACTTTAAATGTAGATGAAACAATTAATGATTTCTGTGTAACAAAAGAACGAAGAGTGCAATTTAAATAATTTTAAATTTTTTTCTAGCTTACTTGTGTTCATTATGATATTTATACTTGTGTTCATTATGATATTTATTTTTTAATATTATTTATTATCTTTGTACCAAAAAATATTATTTAATATCTCAGCCTCCTGAAAAAAAAAATTTTGGCTTCATCCTTGTGTGGCATGTCCCTGAAAAATATTATTTAAATTTTTTTTCTAGCTTACTTGTGTTCTTATTCGATAACTTTTTTTAACGCAATTAGCTTTTAGGGACCAAAATGGGTAACAGAGCAAAGTTTTAAGTACTAAAATGGGAAAAAATTAAGTACCAATATAGAAAAACAAATATAACTTGGGGTCAAATCATGAATAAAGCTTCTTTTAAGTAAAGGATTGTAGTTGAAAAATGAAATCAATTGAAAATTAATATTTTCAATGATTTAATTTTTTTACATACATCTAATGGTCTAAAATAAAAATAGTCCAATAGAAATTTTTATAATAAAGTGTGGAAAATGTGAAGAGTTACTTTCACTCAATTTTTGGTTTTCCAAAATATTCATGGGAGTGAGTCAAGTGTCTAATTTTTACATGTTGTTCATTGAAGGATAAACACTAGCCATGAATTGTAGAATTAAGTGAAATATTTAAAATTAAGGATAAAATGTAGAATTTTCTTTTATAATTTAACATTTACATTCCTTTTAAAAAGTTATATTTATCAAATAATGTAATTATATTTTATACTTAATTCTAAATAATATATTAAAAAGTTTATAATTTAAATCCAGTATTTAAATTAGAGGTGATCATGGGCAGGGCCGGGTTCGAGTCGGGCCCAGAAAAAATTTCGGCCCGCATCCTAGGCCCGGGCCCGGATCGGCCCGAAATATGGGTCTAAAATTTTGTCCAAGCCCGGCCCGAGAAAAAATTCTTAAGCCCAAGCCCGGCCCGGTCCATTTTTTTAATAAACACTAAAATTGTATTTTAAAAATAAAAAAAGTATTTTAAAAATACTTTAAAATTAAAAAAATAAAAAAAATAAATATTTATTATATTCGTGCCGGGCCGGGCCCAGGCTAAAAAAGTTTTTCCCGAGGCCCGACCTGTTTTTTAAACGAGTCTTGTTTTTTGCCCAAACTCATATTTCGGACTTAGATTTTTACTCGAACCCTCCCATATTTCAGGCGAGTCGTTGGGCCACCCGACCCATAATCACCTCTAATTTAAATGTATAAAATGTGAAAATTAAATAAAGAAAGTGATGATCACAAAATAGCAATAATATACATCATGCCCACAATAAACCGCTTCTGCAAAAGTACACGTGAGTGCAATTTAATTGGAATCTTATTGGTACTGGAATAAATAACTATATAAATATATTGAATTATTGATAGAATATTCCAGATATTTTCCTAATTTGATAAAATTTCATTCATATGCTATAAAGTTAAAAATGCAAAAGGAATATCCAAAGCAAAACACAACTAATAATTAAATAGTGGCGATTAGGATGTCCAATTATGGCATTTTATTCCAACAATGACAAGCAGTTATTATTTTAATGGTTTTTTAGGTACCAAAAGTGCTGCTATCCCTATCGTTTATCCCATAAAAAAGTGCAATCCACATCCTCCTCCTCTTAGCTAATGGAGATACCACGGACTTTTACTTCAACAATTGTCAAACCTCAAAATTACAAAATAGATGGTTGTATTAAGAGTTAAAGTATATTTTATCTTTTTTATTTAAAAGATATTTAAATTAATTTATATATGTTAGTTTAAATAGTAAATTTATTTTTTATTAAAAGATTTTTATTTTTATTTATTTTACTATTAAAAAATTATGTACGTTATAAGTTACACGTGATACACCACGTGATTTATCTAGTCATTCTATTAGTCATATCAATTTTAATGATAAAATTTATTATATTTTTAATAGAAAATCAAT
The DNA here is from genome assembly GCF_025698545.1 of Gossypium raimondii. NCBI lineage: Eukaryota > Viridiplantae > Streptophyta > Magnoliopsida > Malvales > Malvaceae > Gossypium > Gossypium raimondii. Next base: position 12,859,924 of record NC_068571.1, read on the forward strand.
TTACTATTTGATATAATATATATGAATTAATTTACTCATTTTAAATAAAGATAACAAAATACAAATTAATTCCTTTATGATATTTTTATTCCATTCATATCAACACTTTTAGTACTACATAACATGTCGTTTTTGTTAACTCTCCATGTTCAAACATATTCAAATATTTCTGGTAGTTACTAGAAAAACTTTAAATTACTGTCCATTAATATCTTTGATAGGTACCATAGTGGAAGCAGCACCAGATTCCAACAATAGTTAATGGCAATATGATTCAAATTTATAAATGATGGGATCTAAGAACCCATATTTTCCCACTTCAAACCTCCCTAATTTGACACCCGTAAATCCTGGTGTAAAGTAAAGTTTTTAAATATGACTGCCCATGTAACGAATACTATTATTGCCACAAATATGAATCATAAATATTTCTTAAGGAAAATCTTAGAAGCCTTAGCAGCTTTCATCCAACTCCTATAAATTGTGGCAAAGCTAATACCCACAGTGCACCAAATACCATTTAACATCATTGTTTGTGTCATAGACATTAGGCACTTTGTGTAGAAATCAAACATGCACAGGTTTTCCTTTCTTTCCTTGTGTGTGGTGGGGATAGTGGTTGTGCTGTTTTCAGGTGAAACTCGAACTGCGGAGGCAGTGACATGTGATCTCTCAGAGCTCAGCCCCTGCTTAGCGGCAATTACGTCGTCGAAGCCTCCATCATCCACTTGTTGCAGCAAGCTGACGGAGCAGAAGCCATGCTTTTGTCAGTACCTTAGGAACCCAACTATGAAACAGTTCGTTGACACTCCTAAGGCTAAAAGGATTGCTACCACTTGTAGTGTTGAATATCCTCAGTGCTAAAACTTTGCTTTGCTTTAAGTAAAAATTAATTAAATATGTATAGGTAATATAGGACTGTGTTGCTGTGAAGTACTGATATGAAAATATGAATAATGATTATATAAAACTAGGGTAATATTTTACTTGTTTGAAGCTGGAAGAAACTTATAATAGACTTTTGATTAGTGTTTACATGTGCTTTGATGAATTATGATTCATATTGTTGATGTATATAACAGCCACAAAGAATAGTATGGTGAGGTTTTTTTTTTAATTCTTAGATACGTCACAAGTTTGAGAGAAACTGGTTATACAATACTTTAACTTTGGTCTTAATATCAATTTATAACATTCATTTTCACTGCAACTATAATTTTATATTAAATTATTGTCCTATTTGGTTGTTAGAGTAATAACATGAGAAAAAATTTATTTATTACATGTGTTACAATAATTAGACATAAAGTAAAGAATAGTTAGTATAAATTTAAACTTAAAATTAGAAAGATGAGTAATACTCATTGTAAAAAATAAGACCTCTTTAAAATAAGCAACAATTTTTCTTTCTCTTTGTTAAAAACAAGTTATGGAAGTAATTATATTACATATTACTAATTCATATACTAAATAATATTCTTATCAAATGCAGCGACAATTCTTACAGAAATTTTGTGTTTGATCCATTGGACAAAGGTGTTCACCCTTATATTTAAGGGTCATGAAATTGAATCGCTAGAATTATCTGTTATTAGTAGTTTATATGGATGTGATTTACTAATGTGTGAGTTGTAAAAAATATATAATTTTAAATAAATATATGTTTAAAGTTTAAAAGAATATTTCAAATGTGACTCTTACTAAAATATTTATACCCGTAAGTACTTAGTTCCCATATTAAAATTTGGTAGCAATTTGTAGTGGAATTAGAGATTTAAATTTCAATCTTAAAATGATAATTCTAAAGCAATGTGGAATCTCGTACCGAACTTTCAAATGAAATCAAATGGACAACTCATAAGTGTGGAATGGACCCAACTATAGAAAGATAAGGAGAAGGTGACCCTTTTTATTATATCTAAAATGCATTATTGTTCTTTTACTAAAAAGTAGAGAACAAAATGATATAAAAATAAAGGAAAAAGAATCATAATATTGAGAAAGCAAAAAGTTTAATAATAATAAAAAAGATGAATGGGATTATTCAAAGAAAAAATGAGTTAATTCACCATATGTACCTAAATTATAGCTCACATTTGCAATTGATTCAAAATATTTTAATTGAATCCTCAAAGATTAGTATAGTATCATTTAGATCCTTCCATCAACCTAACCTCAATTTGAGCATTAAATGACAACTTGAATATAAGTTGAGCTTATTTAAAATAAGTGATTGAATTTTAAACACATGATATTACTAATTGCATGGCCAACTTTGGATATGAAGTATTATAAATAAAATTATTAGTGTCATTAAAAAAGTTGATAATTGTTTTGGTTGAACACTGCAAATTGAAGACACACATTTCTTTTTCCATGTAGAAAATCCACAATCGTGCTAAAGGAGTTTATGCTATAACTCAATATCCCATCTGATGGCATGCCAGTGTTCAAGAATGATACCATTAGAAGCATATTCAATGAGATATGTCAAACTTACCTTAGCAAGGTACCCAATACAAAGATCATTAAGGGTCTTCATCTGAGAATGGTTTTGTTGGAACATAATTCAAAACCAATGATAATTTTATTGGAAAAATAAGTGCAAAAAATTGTTTAATTGGCATAACAAAATTTTAAAATATTCATAAAACAAAACTTTAATCATGATATGTATAATAATAAATATGATCAAATTTAGTATATATGTTTTCAAGTATAGGGAGTGATCGGATGTGCAAACCGAGGGATTAGATTTGTCAAATGGTCTAGTTGAATTCCAAGTCCTTCAAGCTTTCAATTAAATTAATTGTCTTCTCGAACTCTTGAATGCTTAAAGAGTGAGGTCTAATTCAAAAAATCTAATATAGGATGAAAATTGAGACTTCCCTAGAGATCGAAGTTGACTTTTTCTAAGAAGAATTCAAAACCAAAATTCAGTTTTCTAAATTCTAATTATAATTGTCAATAAGAATGCAATTACAATCTCATAAATTTTAAACAAAAAAAATTCAAAAATTAGAATTTATTTAAGTTAAAAAATACTCAAAAAAATTTCACTAAAATTTGAAAAGTTTTCTCACGCACGCACACACACATGAAAATCAGCACCAATATATATAAGGTAAATATGCAAATTTGTCACTTTACTTTAAATTGAAATTGAAATTTGCCACTAGACTTTACTCTAATTAATATTTTTTTTGTCTTTATAAACTAAAGATAAATTTATCACAATACTTTAACTCTATATTAAATTTTGTTACTTTACTTTTATTTGATTGGATTTTGCCACTAAAGTTACATTTTATTTATTTATTATTAAATTTTATTTTTAAAAAATTGAAGGCAACTTAATAAAAATATTTTTATATTTTACTTTAATATTTAATAAGTTAATTAATATAATTTTTTTAATTCAAATAGACTGAGCTTTATTAAAACATAAACTAGAATACATGTCACCAAGCCCAACATGTCGGCCTGGAACTTAAAAAAGGAAACTAGAACCGAAAAAATGAAAACAACAAATAGACCAAAGTTTTTAAATAAATAAATAAATAAAGCTTTTACCCAATCACATTTAATGCCTAAAACCGTGCAACCTTTCATTTCTTTCTTTTCAATCCTGACGATTTCTGTTCCAAGTAGAGGTGCTCATGGCCGGGCCAGGTTCGGGCCGGGCCCAGAAAAAATTTCGGCCCGGGTCCTAGGCCCGGCCCGAAATATGGGTCTAGAATTTGTTCCAGGCCCAGCCCGGGAAAAATTCATAAGCCCGGGCCCGACCCGGCCCGTTTTTTAAATAAATATCAAAAATTTATTTTAAAAATTAAAACAAAAATTAAAAAAAGTATTTTAAAAATATTTTAAAATTAAAAAAATTTAAAAAAGTATTTTAAAAAAATTTAAAAATTTAAAAAATTTAAAAAAAGTATTTTAAAATTAAAAAATAAATAAAAATAAAATATTTATTATATTCGGTAGGGCCCGGCAAAAAAAGTGGTGCCCGAGGCCCACCCATTTTTAATCGGGCCTCGTTTTTTGCCCAAGCCCATATTTTGGGCCTATATTTTACCCAAACCCTCCCATATTTGGGCAGTAGTGGTAGTGTCCGCCAACCCATGAGCACCTCTAGTTCCAAGGGAAGTATTTTTCCATCTTCATCTCTCAAAACTAATAGAGGGTTGCGCGCGGACCAAAATCGAGTTGTCAAGTCACGTAAAACTCCTATGAAAACGCTAGACGCTTGGATCTGAAATGAAACAGAAAATTAAACTTAGAACTAACAGATCTGAAATGAAACACCCAAAACAAGAAAGAATTAGCCAAGAATCGAAACACTTATTAATAGCGTTGATTGGAAACAAAGAAACAAAAATTTAGTTTCACGAAAAGACTCCCCCAAGCCGAATCTGCAAAGGAGAACACAAAACAGAGAAATAAACTCAAAACCCAGCAAACCGAATTGAATCAGAATTAGGAGGCTTGGGCGGCAAGATCTATTGAAGAGTATGACTAAGGGACGTTTCTTTAATGCCAAGAATGGTGTCGAACAGATTCTTGAAGATTGGGATGGCTGAAAACGCAACAAGAGAAATTAAATCAAGTTAATCAACCAATGGCATAAACAGAAACAACTAAAGAAGAAAGAACAGCAAGAAAGATGAATAAAGTCCTAAGAAGCCTTGAAATTAAGAAAGATTTCACAACTCCCTTCAAACGGCTCGAATCTCCCCTCCGATGTAGAACAACGGCAAGAAGAAGGCTGAAGATGGCTCCCACAATCAAAAAGATTGTTAAAACTACTAAAAAAAACTCAAGAGAGAATTCTTGGAGAAAACTCAAAGAGAATTTTTCACTCAATAAAAAAATCTGATTTCAATGTGTTGTTCAATGTAATTGTGTATAAGGCGGCCGGCCAAGCCTTATTATAGGCCTTCTATCTATTTTCCTAACCCTATTAGGAAAACTAAAAAAAAAACCTAATTATTATCTTCAAGGGAAATTCAGCCAAGGCTTTTAATGGGCTTCTTGGGCTGAATTTTTTTACATGGGAATTTATTCATAAAGTCTAAAAATTTAAACTAAGTATTTAAAGAATTAAAACTTAACAAATTGGGCCACTTTGACAATTTGGCCTGATTTTCAACTAAGTCTAGTTTGAACTTCTTGATTGGGCTTGGAACATCTTATTGGGCCGTGTCTTCAAGAACTTGGGCTTGTGATCCGTTCTCTCCTGAAATTGGTTCGTTGATGCTCGTAACTGAGATCAAATGTGCCTTAGCTGCAAGATTCGGTTTCTTGGACCAAAGATTTCCAATATTTGAAATCTTGATTTTCTTGATTCTTGAAATCGCTCAAAACAGCAAAATTGGACCAAGATTCGGTTTCTTGATTTTCTTCAAAATAAGAAAGTGAATCTTGATTTTCTTTTTCCTTTGTATACGCATCTAAGGCCTTGCTAATGAAGTCTTGAATGATTTCATTTAGTTTCATACGCATTTGCCTGGCCTTTGACCTCGTTATTGGGCCTTGTGGTAATTTGAGCTCATCACGTCCTTGAGCTTGAATTGGGCCTTTGTGACTCGTATCATTCCCCCCTTCCTCAAAAAGATTCGTCCTCGAATCTGAAAAATCAAATGGAGATAAGTCAGCCACATTGAAAGTAGAACTTACATTGTACTCACAGGGTAGGTCAATTTTGTATGCATTATCATTGATCCACTCGAGTACTTGGAAAGGCCCATCGCCTCTTGGATCCAACTTGTCTTTCAGCAAATTGAATGAGCTCAAAACACAATGAATTCAGCAGCAAGACAAAGTAAAGTTCGGCTGAATTTAGACATATTAAAACAAAAACAAGACACATTAATTAGATGTAATGAAACAGGCTTATTTATGCTACGTAATAACTAACATATTAAAAGCATGCATGAAACACATTAAACACAAATAATTAAATTTGTCCAGATTTAAACAAATTAATTACTAACACTTATTTAAGCTGAACTAAAATTAATTCTAACACTTATTTGAGCTGAACTAAATTTAATAAACTAACTCATTTAATTTATTCCAACAAATTAAAAATGCATGAAATTAAATAAAAGCGAATTAAGTTCAACGAGCTAGAATCAGCTCGAATTGAACTCCATGGAGCTGGAACAAGTTAATTCAGCTTGCGAAAGTTTTCGAATGGCGCTTGATGAACTGAACCAAGGGCGTTTTCGGGGCATGGTCGTATCATCCCCCCTTCTTCGAAGCGACTTGTTCTCAAGTCGATGCGTTGGTTCACTCGAACATAGCTCCTCTTTCTCGACTTTCCTCGATCGAACTGGACTAATGGCAATTGAGTCCACTGAAAAGAATAGCCATGAGTTAGTAAATAGGAACGCAAACAAACTTGATGTCCAATCATAAGCATAACAAAACAAGTATAACGCATGCGAATGGACAGATTCAGATTACCATGCAAACAAGTTAATTTACTTGCTAATGCCTCGTCAAATATTCGAAACAAAGATGGACATGTTTTAAGGCATTCAATCATCTCAAATTGTTTCCAAACCATGAATAAATCGCGAGTAATAAATCAAATGGTAAACGTAATCGTCACAAGTAGGTATTTGAAAAGGTTCACACAGTTCACAGAGTTGCACAATCATACCATGCATTAATCGATGGACTATAGATTCACTCACACATGCATCATAAAAATTATCAAAAACAATAATCTGTTTATCAACCATCAAAACAGATAGATCATCAATAAATAAAATAGGACAGTAAAGCACGTTTCGATCTAAGTGTTTTACAAAAATTAAATCATCAACACGATCTTTGTCACTATCCGAGGAGTACAACAGTGTTTCAAAAGTTTCAAGCATCTTACCTTTATAAGCAGAAGAATAAGGGTCGATTTTACCTTTTCCATTTAATACAAACCTTCGCTCATCGGGGGTATAGTGTAGTCGAAGCTCTGTTATTGAGTTAACCTTTGTCAAATGGAACTCAAACTTCATGTACAACCACAGAAACTGTTTAAGACGAATATAAATTGAAAACAAATTTGGCAAATTTCGTTACCTTTTTCAAAAACCAAGTATCAAAACAATAGAAAGTATTTGCACACAATAGATGATGCTTGATTTTCCAACAAAATATACCAAAACAGATTCCGGGTTTAAAAACTTGATTTTGATTAGTCATGTCGAAGTGTAACAAATATTTCATTAAACCAATCAAGTTAAACCATGAGGATTTTCGCATACATACCAACATACATTCAAAACTTTTTTTATTCTCCAAAACAGATTTGCACAAATTCGCGGATTTTACACAAGGCAAATCAAGAGAATAACAACTCACGCTTCCTTTCGTAATGACTTTATCAACCACAATCAAAGATTAACAATTAATCGGATCAAAATGAGGGGATCTTTTAAGAACTAAGTCACCAAAAGTTTTATCAATAATTTTCAAATCTGCACGGGACTCGGTTGCTAAAATTTCCTTACCTCGCTTACCTTCGGGCTCATGTAGTGTGATTTCATCTTCAACCTTGCCTATGTTGATCGTATGAAAGCGTCTTTCATCGGAAAGGTATTGAAGTTGAAAGTTATCTTTCGATCTTTCGGGAACCTGAAAAGTAGCAACACAACAAAAATTCATATCTTGGTTAGTGAAAACATTCCTCACTACCCGTTCCTCGTCTTTTTCTTTTGTTTCTTTTTCTAACTCATTTTCTCTTCTTTCTTCAATTTCTTTTTCACTTTTCTTGTCTGTTTCACATTCTTTTTCACTCTCAATCTCTTTTTGCTCTTTTTCATTCTCTTTTTCTTTTTCGATTTCTTTTTCTGTCTTCCTTTCATTACAAGATAGAGATGTTACAAATGAATTAAAACGAAAAGACTCTTGTTGGGTATGTACGGAATGACTTGCATACGAACAATGATCACCTTTTCAAAATTGATTCTCAGTGGACGAGTTCCTTGGGGCATACGAAGGATTACTTGTGATTTCTTGTTCGTCACCTTGGAAAACTTCACACTCAAAACTTGCTTTGTATCGTCTTGAATTTCTCGTTAAATAGGAATCAGGATATGAATCTCTTCACGAATATTCGTTGGATGTTCGTCTTCTTGGCACTCTCAATTTTGCCCTTTCACTTGAATTAAGTTGTCCTCGTTGGGCTCTTTTCTCCACTCAGTCCAATCGCATCTCATTGATAGTAGCACTCAATGTTCGAAGTATGACATTTGTTTGTTTGAGTGCAGCAGTCTGTTCGTCTAACTGTTGTTGGAACTCTATAAATTTATCATGGACCTCATTATGGTCATTATTCTCATCATCGACTTGACCCAGTCTATGCATTTTATTTTTTTCCTTTTGGAATACCTGAAAAACAAGCACTCAACACTAAAAAAAACAAAAAAAAACTAACAAACCTCACCGTTAATCACTCAAAAAGGAAAATCAAATTCTCAAAGAGGTAGAATTCAGTCTTGTGAGTTCTTTAGTAGAGTCTATACCAATCAATTAGAAAGTGTATGAACCGTAACAACCAAAGAATCCTAATTGCACTAGGAATCCAAAAAGTGACGAGACACCAATTGATTTGTGTTGCACCGAGGAAGAATTGTGCACACTTTTAAATCCTACTAACACAAGAAACAAGAAGGTGTTAGATAGTGTAAAGGAAGAATAAACGCAAAACAAATGAAATCCTATAGCTAAGAATCAATAAAAATTGTTGATACTCGAAAACCCGAAAAAACTGCCGAGTAACTTGACAACTTCGTTCGAGGTGTTCCCGATCTCCAAAAATCACGAAATTTAAACTGGAATGACCTTTTAATATTGTATATTTGATCTGGAAAGTGTCAGCACTAAACTCAACCCGCTGAATATTTTTTTAATTTTTGTTTGATTTCGTCTTTTTCAATTTTTTTGACTTTTTCTACTAAATTTTTTCGGGAAATATTTTTTAATATTCTATCACAGTGCCACAAATATGCATATAAAATTTTAGACTAATCGGACAACGTTTACCCACTAAAATGAATTTTTTTCCAAAAATTTTTCTGGGTAAAAAATTGTTATTTACTGTTTTTAAAAGGAGATCAGTTTAGAAATCAACCAAGAACACCCAAAACGCCCAAAAATCTAATACCAAATGATAGAGGGTTGCGCGCGCACCAAGATCGAGTTGCCAAGTCACGTAAAACTCCTATGAAAACGCTAGACGCTTGGATCTGAAATGAAACAGAAAATTAAACTTAGAACTAACAGATCTGAAACGAAACACCCAAAACAAGAAAGAATCAGCCAAGAATCGAAACACTTATTAATAGCGTTGATTGGAAACAAAGAAACAAAAATTTAGTTTCAAGAAAAGACTCTCCCAAGCCGAATCTGCAAAGGAAAACACAAAACAGAGAAATAAACTCAAAACCCAGCAAACCGAATTAAATCAGAATTAGGAGGATTGCGCGGCAAGATCTATTGAAGAGTATGACTAAGGGACGTTTCTTTAATGCCAAGAATGGTGTCGAACATATTCTTGAAGATTGGGATGGCTGAAAACGCAACAAGAGAAATTAAATCAAGTTAATCAACCAATCGGCATAAACAGAAACAACTAAAGAAGAAATAACAGCAAGAAAGGTGAATAAAGTCCTAAGAAGCCTTGAAATCAAGAAAGATTTCACAACTCCCTTCAAACGGCTCGAATCTCCCCTCTGATGTAGAACAACGGCAAGAAAAAGGCTGAAGATGGCTCCCACAATCAAAAAGATTGTTAAAACTACTTTTAAAAAAAACTCAAGAGAGAATTCTTGGAGAAAACTCAAAGAGAATTTTTCACTCAATAAAAAAAATCTGATTTCAATGTGTTGTTCAATGTAATTGTGTATAAGGTGGCCGGCCAAGCCTTATTATAGGCCTTCTATCTATTTTCCTAACCCTATTAGGAAAACTAAAAAAAAAAACCTAATTATTAACTTCAAGGGAAATTCGGCCAAGGGTTTTAATGGGCTTCTTGGGCTAAATTTTTTTACATAGGAATTTAATCATAAAGTCTAAAAAATTAAACTAAGTATTTAAAGAATTAAAACTTAACAAATTGGGCCACTTTAACAATTTGGCCTGATTTTCAACTAAGTCTAGTTTGAACTTCTTGATTGGGCTTGGAACATCTTATTGGGTCGTGTCTTCAAGAACTTGGGCTTGTGATCCGTTCTCTCCTGAAATTGGTTTCTTGATGCTCGTAACTGAGATCCAATGCGCCTTAGCTGCAAGATTCGGTTTCTTGGACCAAGATTTCTAAGATTTGAAATCTTGATTTTCTTGATTCTTGAAATCGCTCAAAACAGCAAAATTGGACCAAGATTCGGTTTCTTGATTTTCTTGAAAACAAGAAAGTGAATCTTGATTTTCTTTTTCCTTTGTATACACATCTAAGGCTTTGCTAATGCAGTTTTGAATGATTCCATTTAGTTTCATACGCATTTGCCTGGCCTTTGACCTCGTTATTGGGCCTTGTGGTAATTTGAGCCCATCACGTCCTTGAGCTTGAATTGGGCCTTTGTGACTCGTATCAAAAAAAAATAACTCCCCTCTCCTAATCCTACCCACCAAAGGCTCCCAGTTAGTCCGGTTCCCGCAACCACTCCTCTTCTATCCGCCAAACTGCAAAGCTAGGGACTCCCCCCACCATGTAAGTTTGTTTTTCCTTTTTTAATATCTTCGTAGCTAGGTCATGTGCTAGCTTATTTGCCCCATTTTTTACATGCTTAAAACGGATCCACCGAAACCGTGTGAAAAACTGCTTAATATTCCTTATGTGAGCTCCGATTTATGACTTGTCTAGATGGGAGATTTGACATTTATTTTATAGTAGTTAAAGCATCCGCCTCCACTTTTTCTTTTGAAAAACCCATTTCTAATCCTATTTTAACTGCCTAAAAACATGCGAGGGCCTCTGCTGCGAAGGCAGAATCAATATCCTCATAAAGGACCGTCCTTGATACCAATACCACTTCCTCGACGCTTCTTGCTACTACTCCAAACTGGATCTAAAACGGCACCTGTCGAAAGCACCATCAAAGTTTATTTTGATGAACGCCCCGGACAGAGGTACCCATTAAGCTTCCTTTCCACTTCTGGTAAAAGCCTTTACCTTCTATTCATCCAACTCTTTTAAATAACTAAAAATATTGTTCAAAATTTCTCTGCCTGATTTGACCTGTCTTTCATGAACACACTTGTTTCTGTCAGTCTATAGAGCCCACAACGCGCATCTGAATAGTCTTCGTTGAACCAAAGAACTCTCCATAAACACCTAGGTAAGCCACTCAGAAATGTCCAGATTTAGTTTAGTTAGTATCCAGGAAAGGTTTAAAATTGACCAAACTTCAACTGAAACAGGACATTCTCGGAGGATGTGGTCAAGATTCTCATTTGCCCTCTCACATCTTGGGCAAGCCATATTCGCCACTAGTTTATTATTGAAATTAACTAGTATAGGAATAAAATTTCTAGATATTCTCCAAACTGTAATTTTTAGCTTTGTTGGAAGCTGCAGGTTCCATAGTTGTCTGCAAAAGTCTTTAGAGGTGGTATGTAAATCATTAAAATTAGGGCCTAGAATACTTGGTTGTAATAGTTTATAGGCGCTCCAAATAGAAAAGTCACCGAAAGGTTCACCACGCCAGACCACCAAGTTATCGTGGCATTCCTTCGCCAGTTGAATCCTTAATATCCTGGCCGTATCAACATCCGAGAAGGTATTAATAACCAATTCTTTATTCCATTCTCTGCTATTTCTGTTCATCAGCTCCGTAACCATTGAAACGTTATTATTATTCATACTCGTATTCAGTCTGTAATTAACCGAACCTGGTATCTATGCATACTCAGCAATTGAAATGTTTTCACCCGATCCAACTCTCCAACATAAGCCTCCCTATAATACCCCCATCGCAGCCCAAATACTTTCCAAGTATAAGAGGGCAAATTCCCCAAACGCGCATTTAAGAAATCAAAACTTTGCCTTTAAAACCTGGGCTAATAACGAATCAGGATTATGTAGAAGTCTACATCCCTATTTGGCCAATAGGAAGATGTTAAATTTTTCCAAACTACGAAACCCAAAATCGTATTCCTCTTTCAAAACATAGAGACAATGCTAGTCACACCAATGAATCCCCTTTCTTCCACGCCCCCTTTACCACCAAAACCACACCATAATACTTTCCATTTCACCGCACAAAGTTTTTCGCAACAAAAACAGGCCATCAAGTATGTTGGAATGACTCGGAGCACTGACTTAATAAAAACTTCTTTACCCCTTGCTATAAAAACTTAGTGCACCAACCATCAATCTTCTTTTTAATTCTTTCCTTCAATAGTTGGAACGATGCCTTTTTCTTTCTACCTACCATGTTGGGTAAGCTTAGATACTTCTCTGGATTATTTGAATAACGAACCCCCAAACTATTTGAAATCAATTCCCGAGACTCTTCGAGAGTATTTGATACGGGGGTACACGCAGACCAAGATCGAGTTGCCAAGTCACGGGAAACTCCTACGAAAATCCTAAACAATCAGATCTGAAATAAAATCCCCAAAACAGCAAAGAATCAAATTGAGAATAGAAATAAGTGTTAATAAGGGTTCAGATTGCGATCCTGCCCAATTGAACACCAAGATAGTTTTCCCCAAATTTCGGCAATCTAATTTCACCCAAAAAGAGTATGGATGAATCAGCAAGAACCCTAGAAATTGGGGATTTTTGGCCGATTCTTTAAGATAGAAAAAGGCTGGAAACACAATAAGAACGACAAATAAATTAGATAAAGATTAAGCAAGCGAAATAAAGAAAAGAAATTGACAACAAGCAAATAAAAGAAAAGTCCTAAGAAGCCTTGAAATCCCGAAAGATCTCACAACTCCTTCAAACGGCTCTAATCTCCCTCCAAAGAATATCAATGGCAAGAAGAAGGTCAAGATGGCTCCCATAATCAAAAGATTGTTAAAACAACTTAAAGAAAACCCAAGAGAGAATTCTTGGGAAAAACTCAAAGAGAACTCTGACTTAAACAAATCAAATTTTAATATAATTGAGAAGTTGTTTACAAGGTGGCCACCATGCCTTTAAATAGGCCTTATAACTAGTCCTAATCTAATTAGAAAACTAAAATAATAAAAACTCCTAATTATTTTAATATGGAAATTCGGTCAAAGGTCTTTATTTGGGACTCTTGGACCTGAATATTTACATAAAATTTAAACTAAGTAAATAAATAAATAAATAAAATAAAACTTTACAACTTGGGCCACTTTGACAATTTAGCCTGATTTTCGACTAAGTATGGGTAGATTTCTTGATTGGGCTCGGAATCTTTTTATTGGGCCTTGCCTTCAAGAATTTGGGATTATGATCCATCTTCTACCGAAATTGAATCGTTGATGCTCGTAACGGAGTCCAATGCGCTTTGGCTGTAAGATTTGGTTTCTTGGACCAAGATTCCCAAGATTTGAAATCTTGATTTTCCCGTTCTTTCGTGTACGCATTTAAGGCCTTGCTAACAAACTCCTGAATGGTCCCATTTAGTTTGGACAGCATTTGTCGGGCCTTTGATCTCGTATCAGTATTTGAATTGTAAAAAATTGTTTGATTTTTTAAAATTGACACACTAACCTGAGCACATTTTATATTCCTTCAAGATGTTCTTTAAAATGTTAGCACCTTGCTCGGAGGCCTTTCCAAACATAACACAATCATCCGCAAAGAGAAGGTGTGATATCTGAGGACCCCTCCTACTGGCCTTTGCCCCTTTAATCATATCATTGTTTAAAGCATGTCTCATAAGAGCAGAAAGTTCCTCACTGCAATTAAGAAACAGAAAAGGACTTAGTGGGTCTCCCTATCTGAGACCTCGCAAAGGTCGAAAGGACTCGTCCACTCTCCCATTAATACATACAGAATATGAAACTGTTGTAACAAACCTCATAATAGTGCCCACCCATCGTTTATCAAAACCCATTTTCTCCATCATTGCCCTTATAAAACCCAATTTTACCCTGCCATAGGTCTTGCTCATGTCCAATTTAAGTTCCATAAAGCCTTTCCTCCCTAATCATTTATGATGGAATGTATGCAGTATCTTATATGCTAGTAACATGTTATCAGTAATTAGCCTTCCTGGCACAAACTCGTTTTGGGCCTAATCTATACAAACCTCAAGTACCTTCTAAAAACGGTTAGCTATTGCCGTTGCTAAGACATTGTAAATCACATTGTATAGACTGATTGGTCTGAAATTCACCATGTTCTTAGGGTACAATACCTTAGAGATGAACACTATAGTAGTTTCATTCATACGCTTTAGCTCTTTCCCTTCATTTAAGACACCCAAGCAAAACAATGTAATATCATCTTCGACTATGTGGTTACATCTTTGAAAAACTAAAGTCGAAAAACCATCAACCCATGGTGCCTTTTTTGGACCCATACCTTTCAGCGCCCCAAAAATCTCCTCTTTCGTGTAGCTAATAGTCAACATCACGTTCAAATCGTTTGTAATGCATCGATCAACCCCATATAAGATGTGTTCCAAGTCCTTTATCCCATTTTTCGCAAACAAATTCTGAAAGAATCCCCACTCCACAACCTCCATTTTCTTTACCTCTAATACTTTCCTTCCAACATCGTCTTTTAAAACCTTAACTATATTTATATGTCTGCTATAAGAGGCAAATTTACGAAAGAAGCTTGTATTTTTATCACCCAACCTCAACCAGTTTGCAAGTGCTCTTTGCTCCTAAAAATTTCATCTTTATCAATTTCCAGGTTCAACTAAACTTTTGCGTCAATAAGCTTTTCCAAATTTTCATCGTCCCAATTATTCTCCATCAGTTGTTCCAACTTCCTAGTCAACTCTTTTCAATCCAACCATTCTAAGCTTAATCATGTTCGTCTAAACCTCCAAACCTTCTCTCAGACTTATCTTTGTAAACAAATCACCTGAAGCCAAATCCCAGATTCTTCTTACCTCCGATTCGAATGAGTCCTCCATCGTCGACCATGCTTCAAAATAAAATTGTTTGTCTCTATCCAGTACTACCCCTATCTGTATGTATAAGTAGAAGACAATGATTAGAAAAAAAATGTGGTAAGTGTTTAATTACCACATCAAGGAACATACTCATCCGTTCATCAATAGCTACCCCTCTATCTAGTATCTCCCTAATGTTAGTTTCTGGCATATTTCCCCTTTCCCATGTGAACCAAGGTCCAGAAAACCTCACATCTAGTAAGCGACATATATCTAGGGCAACCCTAAATAGCTCAATTCTTCTATCTTTTCTTGGAATGCCCCTGCCTTCTCAGAGGAATACATTATCTCATTGAAATCTCCACAAACTAGCCAAGGAAGCTCCTAATTTTAACACAAACTTTTTAGAACTTTTCACGAATCTCTTATACTACATGCAAAAGAAGTTCCTTAAAATCCAATAAACCTTCATTCCCACTCATCATCAGCTCCCTTAACGACTACATCTATATGATTTTTGAAGAAACTTCATAAACTAATTTTGACCATTTGCTTCCATGCCAAACTTAGACCTCCTCGTGTACCCTCAGCCATAACATCAATTCTATTCACGAAACCGCATCTCGTCCTAACCTTTTTCCATTCATTTTTTATCAATTTTATCTCCATAAAGAAGACCATTTGGGGATTATACATATTCAGCATATGCTGAAGCCTTTTGATAGTCCATGGACTCCCCAATCCACGAAAATTCCAACTTATAAGTTTCATTGTGACCGGTCGGCTTCCCCCTTAGCTGCCATTGATAATATATGATCTCGAGTCAACGAAAGTCCATTTCTCTCTCTCATAGAATTTTCCACAATCAATTCGTTTTTGGTTTCTCCATTCTTTCATTTGTCTCTTCTTACCATCACCCCTTCTAAATGCTCCATCCTTCAAATCATGCTTCATATATATTTGATCCTTTTTTTTATTTTCCCTTAAATATGCGTCTCTTTCTAAGTTCAACCCTAAGACCGGATCAAATTGAGTCATAGCATCACCTTGAGTCTCCCCTACCCCCTCACCTCTTAACCAATTGCTACTCATTGTCATAGCTTTCCTTGACTAGGCTCAAATCGACAAATCCCATCCCATTTCCACTACTTCCAACCCATTCGCCATTCGAATTTGATAAAACGAATCACTATGACCCAAACAACCACAAAAGAAGCAAAATAGAGTAAACTTTTCATACTTGAAACTAACAAATGAGCATTTACCTGGGGTAAACATAAGATTCTTCTTTCTTTTGAGAGGACGCCTAACATCCATTTTTACCCGAATCCACATATAATTGTTCAAATCCCTCTCTAAATTTTTAGTATTATACTCCAGGAATTCCCCCCACAAAATCCCCCAATTGTTTTGTTATATGCTCAGAGAAAAAAACCCTGTGGTAATTCATGGACTTGTACCCGAAACCTTACATAAAGTAGGGGTACTTTTAGAGGATTTTCTCCATCCACCAATCGATGAGTCACCAAAAGATGATTATTGAACGTCTAAGGATCGCCATTTTTCACCTGATCTAGATCCATTTTATGAAAAAAGCTAAACAAAAAACGTTTTTCTCCCAGATTTGTAATTTGGACCCCTCTCACTGGGTGCCAAAGATTAGCCATAGTGCTTCTCATTACAGGGAAGTGAATCACACTCATAGCTAGAAAGCACCCCACCAAGCAAAGATCATAGATCTCCTTTACAGGCTCAACCTCACTTTGGATTTGTAAGATCTCCTCCTCATCATCCAAAGAAATATTCGCCAAATCATTTTCCATACAGTCCAAAATCAATTTAAAGAGACTAACAGCCCCCCAATCACCACTGCCGCAGAAACAGATCAGAAATGAAGACGAAGAAACAATAAAAATAAAAACCCTAAAAACGAAACGTGTTAGAGAAGTAGACCAAGACGTGCCAGAGTAGCAATTTTTTTTTATCGTAACCTTTAGCTATCACATATTTTCCTAGGTAGTTAATTAATCTAATATTAAAATTAAATAAAAATGGGTATTTTATAAAAAAAATTAACTTAACTTTTTTCTTTTTATGTATATGCATTTTTTCCATTAAATAGAATCTTTAACTTTATTTATTAGCTTTAATATTTTTAAGTTAAATTATCGTTAACTATTAAAATAAAATATTTGAAAGGATTTTGTCATTAAATTTATTCTCAAATCATCAAAATTAATATTGAGTGTAAAATTTAGTTTAAAAATAAAAGTTGATGGTAAAATTTAATAAATTTAAAGTTTAGTAGTAAAATTTAATCACATAAGGGTTGAATGATAAATTTACTCGTAATTTTAAAATATAATAGAAAATATAAATATAATGTCAAATTTCAATATTCACTTATTATATTATGACAAATTTACACTTTTAACCCTAGAAAAAATTGCAAAAGCCATACTTAAATTGGAAGAAACATAAAATAATTAGTTAATAATGAAAAGAGTGATCCCTGTACTACTCCCTATTGGCCAATGGTGAAGACAACCTTAGTTAAATGGAAAAATTCTTATTTAACCTCTTTTAAAATATAAATCATTCAAATTAAGTCTTTTTAACTCTTGAATATATGGAAGTTTTATATTTTTAGTCTCTCCAAAAAAAATAATAATATAATTTAAATATTTTAACACAAAATTTTTAAGCTTGATCCCTCCAAAATTTTATAATTTTATCCTGGCCCCAAATAAAATTTTTGGCTTCGAACTTACTTATGGAGACGGCACCAAGGAGTTGTACCATGGGAACAAGTCCCATGTGGGCTATTTGGGTCAATCTTGTATCAAGTTTAATTATCTTAATCCACATAAAAACAAGCTTATATAATTATCTAACTCAAATACTAAGTTTTCTCTATTCATAAATAATTATTTTAATATTAATTAATTCAATTAAATAATTCACACAATTTTTTTTCTAATTTTAATAAAATAATGATGCCTTTATTGTAACTTATTCTATGTGTAAATTAATTTAATTGTAGAATTAAAATATAACTACAATGACTAATTGTATTGGACCCCTAATTGAGTGAGACTAGAAACGCATTATTATGCTCAAACGAGTTGATATTAATATGAGATATTAGACTCATTTGTTTATCTTCGTCTATTTGAGATTCAAGAAGTCGATTCAAGAAATAAAAGATTGGATTATATAAGTGTAGCAGTTTCATGATTTGTGTTCAATCCGGATATCATGAACAAAGGTTTGTACTACACCATAATATTATCATAGAGTAATTTTATTAAATGGTTATTTGGTAAACTTCGATGAATTAGTAATTTTAGGATTAAAAAAAATTACTCATTTTGTAAAGGGTATTGTGTTTTTTAATTAAATTCCTAAAATCCCTCTATGTTATTTTAGCTATTAAAAAACTTTTTGAATAAAAATACAAGTGATACCCCTTCTTTATTTCACTTGAATTTCAAAGTCTAACAGTAAGAATTTCAAAACACTTTATGAAAGGTTTAGAGAAAAATTCTAATTATGCTTGTTGGGTGGATATGGTAGATGTCAGAGGGAACTCAGTCGAGCTGTAGTTTGATTTTTGCATAAAAAGCTTCTTGCCAGACTCGAATTTTCTTTCCTCAAGTAGGTTAATGTATAATTTCAAACCTTCTTTTTAACTCGATTTTGTTCCTTGAACATGGATTCGTGATGAGAATTTGTTGAATACTTTTTTTTCGTAGCGCCGATAGTGCTTCGATGATCCAACAATGGTATCAGAGTCACTTATGCAATGTTGATTTGAGGTATTCTCGATAGATTATCATTTTTGCATAAAATGCAATTTTGTGATATGTTTTACCTAATCTTTATAACATGTTGATTCGCATGATTTTATGTCAAATTAAGTGTTAACCAATTTTATAATAATAAATTTTAAAAGAAAATTTAAAATAAAAAAGAAATTATATTTTGATAAAAATAAATTAGTTTTTTTAAGCGGACGATTTCTTTAGTAAGCAAAATGAAAAAAAATTCAGGATGATTAATTTTAGATTTAGTTTCTATTTCAACACAAACCCTAAAAATTGTTTATTGTAAATATTTTGATTTGGGTTTTTTATAAGCTACTTAACGGGTTTTTTTACAAAATAATATAAAAAATAAAAATTACCAAAATGTTATAACTTTTTTATTTACCAAAATATATATAATTTTTTATTTACCAAAATATATCAAAAAACAAAAAACAGAAAAAAAATAAAAAAGTAAAAAAAAACTGAATCGATTTGACAACTCCCAGGTGGAGGGAAGCGGGTTAGCGACCAAACAAGGAACCTCATATGCACCACCCTTGAATTTAAGGGTGGTCGGTTGGTGGGGAAGAAGGAGAGGGAAGAAGAAGAAAGAAAGGAAGAAAGAAAAGAAGGAAAAGGAAATGAGAGGAAAGAAAGAAAAGAAGGAAAGAAAAGGAAAGGGAGGAAAGAAAGAAAAATAAGGAAAGAAAAGGAAAGGAGAAGAGGAAAAAAAAAAAAGAGAGAAGGAAGGAAAAAAAGAAAATAAGGTAATTTTATTATTAATTTAAGATTTTTGTAATATTTGTGTGTTAAAAATAATGTTAAGTACATTTTACGTATTTTATTAATTTATTTAGGATATATAATTTTGAGATATATTTAGCATAAAAAATTCATGGTATGTACATTATATGTTGATTAGAATTTTTTATGAAATTGACTTAGGATGTTGAAATTAGTTTTGTTAGGAAAATAACATTAAAAGTAAAATGATAAAGAAATATATTTAAGAAAACATAAAATACGAAAAGAAAAACGAAAATTATATATTCAACGAAAGTAAGAAAATGCGAAAAAATTATATATTTAATAAATTTTAAACATAATGCACTGAAAAAGTATAAAATTATAAAATTTAAAATGACGATATTTTTAAAATAATAAAATGCAGAGAGAAAATACGAACAAATGGCCAAAATAATAGTGTATTACTAACTTTTAAAAATTGAGAAATAGTTAATACAAATATTTTAAAAAATGTAATGAAATAATATAAAGTAATAAAATAAAAAATAAAAATATTTTTATTGAAAGTAATAAAATCGGAAAAAATACGAGCAAATGGCGGGATAAGGATTTTTTCTTACACCAAATAAAAACCCTTTTAGTATTTTTTTATTTTGGTAAATAAAATATATATATATAATATTTTGGTATTTTTAATATTTTATTATTTTTGTAATGTTTTATTATGGGTTTTATAAAAAATAATATAAAAACAAAAATTTACCAAAATATTATAACTTTTTTGTATTTACCAAAATATATATAATTTTATTTACCAAAATATATCAAAAAATTAAAAACAAAAAAATAAAAAATAGAAAAAAACACACTAAATTTATAAATTAATTTTACACTAAATATACTAAATAATATGAGTAAATGGCGGGGATAATAGTTTTTTTACACTAAATTAATTTTAAAAACACACTAAATTAATAAATTTAAAACATTATGTAAAATTATAAAATTAGAAATGAAAATATTTTTTAAAGTAATAAAATGCAGAGAAAAAATACGAACAAATGGCCGAAGTAAGAGTTTTTAACTAATTTTTTTTTCAACTTGCAGGCATCGCAATGGCTTCATTGATTAGCAGCAAAAGCCACATATCTGATGCGGTTAATAGCGCGGTATGAGTTATTCGGGTTCTATTTATTTAAAAAGGATAGATGTACAAAGAAATAATGTTATCGTAAACTTTTTCTGTAATTTAACACTATCAGGACTCGTACCGAGTTTTAAGGGGCCGTGTGAGTGTTTTGAAGAATACTCCGGATGCCCGGTTGATGCCATACTTAGAGCTAGCCGGATTTGGGTCCAGTAGCACGATCCGTTGCAATCGCCTTGCGCTTTGATTTATTATCTGCGCTAGTGGAGCGGTGGCGCCCGGAGACCCACACTTTTCATTTTCCGTGTGGGGAGTGCACGGTGACATTGGAGGATGTAGCGTTGCAGCTTGGGCTCCCAATTGACGGGAGTCCCGTAATGGGATTATCTGCATTTACCGATCCGGATGCACTTTGCTATTAGCTTCTAGGAGACTCACCAGGGGACGGTGAGTCATATTTTTCGGGCGTACAATTTACATGGCTGACAGCCAAGTATGGACAATTATCAGCGACAGCCACTGAAAGCGAGTTGATGTGCGCTGCTCGAGCGTACATCATGCATATCATAGGGGGAGAAATCATGCCTGATGCAAGCAACGACAATGTGCATTTGATGTACTTGCCCCTGTTAGCTGACTTGTCCAGTGTTAGCTCCTATAGCTGGGGCTCAGCTGTGCTAGCAGTCTTGTATCGAGAGCTTTGTCGGGCGACAGATCCGAAAGTTCGCGACATTGGCGGATGCCTCTCACTGCTGCAGTCCTGGGCGCTGTATCGGATGCCATTTTTGGCATCGGTTAGACACCAACCGTATGTTTATCCACTGCTGAACAGGTGATAAAATATAACTTCTCGTTATTTGTAGTCA
Organism: Gossypium raimondii; assembly: GCF_025698545.1. Taxonomy (NCBI): domain Eukaryota; kingdom Viridiplantae; phylum Streptophyta; class Magnoliopsida; order Malvales; family Malvaceae; genus Gossypium; species Gossypium raimondii. The sequence continues at coordinate 12,881,552 of NC_068571.1, forward strand.
TAATATATTGACTAATGTTACCAACCAACTCTAAACGCTATATTTGTTTTTTGTAGGTGGAGTGGTCGTCCGGGTATCGGGCAGTCGTACAATGTCCCGCTATACCGCCTCATGATTGAACAGTATGCCCGGGATGGGGTAAGATACTATTCTAATATTCACGCTATAGTCATATTCATGACATCTTACTTTCTATATCTTACGCACACGTCATGGCTAATTATAACCATGTTATTAATCATGCAGTTTATATGGACGCCGTACCGAACGCCAGAAATTACCGTCGTGGTACCCTCGTCTGCGTACGTGCATTCATGCATATGGTGCACTAACGCACCAATTATAAATTTCAACATGGTCGAGTGGTATCACGGGGATCGGGTGCTACGGCAGTTTGGCTTAATTCAACCTATCCCGGATCCGTCGTGTGAGGTGGGAGAAGTTCACGGCAAGAATAAGAGAGGAAAATCGATGATAGATTGGGAAATTAAGCACCAGAAATTTGTGGCGCTGTGGAACGATCGATTTCGTCGAAGACCTCAGATGGTTATGGCTACCAACTCGCAACCATCAGAAGAGTATATACAATGGTACTTTAGTTGCGGGAAACCATATTTATACGGAGGCCAGTCGGTTGTAATCCTCCCACACATGCAGCGACATGGGGGATCGGCCACAGCGGCCCAGCATGATGCAGATCCCATGGCATATTATAATCCGGAACCACCGGAGCCCGAGCAGGAGCCCCAGCCAGATCCGGAACAATCTGGATTTGTCGGTTCAGATAGCTATCATCTGGATTTGTCAGGCACTGACAATTTGCCGAGCTTCTCAGGGCCAGAATATGCATACGACTTTGAACTATTCGGATCCTACTCGCCTACCATATCCGCAAAGATTATGGGACTCCCTCAGTGCATCAAGTTCGTCATTTGCCGAACGAGGGACCTGCTCAAAATGATTTCCTCCCTATTTTTACTACACCACCACCTGCGCCAAATGATAATGTCGGATCATTTTTTGTCGGAACATATGTGGCTCTAACTCGTACGCTGCATACGTATTAAGAAAAATAAGTTCTAGTAACTCGATAACATGAAACATTACAACTTATATTGAAAATATAAGGTTATCATTTACCCATTGCCACGACTTGTCTCTTCCATCGCATTCTTGTAATCTTTGTGGAAGTTAGCGCAATGTGACGGATGCAAGAACGGATCTCCACGGCTGCACCGAACGCTGATTCTTTGCAATTAAACCCTTCCTCTATCGGAGATGATGCAAATGTTATCGTTGCTAATAACATACCTCCGCAGTTTGTGAGGAAGAATTCCCAAGACTCCATGTTCTCTTTATCTCGATAGCAAATGCTATCGGAGCACGTTCATACTGCTTTGAGCAACCGCAATAAGTAAGATCTGTGTATATTTTCCATACAGCCAGGTCCCATCTACCTGCACAAGTGGCTTGCAGTGGGGAAATGCCCTCACACATGGATCGAAAATCCAGAACATCCAATGGAAAATCCTTTTTACTGACTGTAACTGACCGTCCGGGACGTAATATGGCCTTCCCTGCAACTCAATCACAGTCCCCGGTACATACTTCCGCATAGCAGCTATCCAACATTGAAGCTCGTTATACGATGAATCGTAATCTCCATACAATTGCTCCATCGCCATCTGTTTAGCAATCCATGCCTTCCGATATGAGACTCGATACTGGAATCGTGCTTGCATTTCGGCAATCAGTACCGAAACTTTAATGGTCGGCATGTCCTTCACCATTGGCATGATACACGTACAGATTGTTTTTGAATCAAGTTTTCCATGATCTTCTGTCATACGTGTTGATGTGCATGTATGAGGACTAACAAATTTTCGTATCTCCCACATCTGAGAACTTTTAATGAATGCAACAGACTCGCCAATTGCGACCTTCCACGCCTTCCAACACTCCCCAACATATATTGTCGGAGTAGACACTGTGACTTTATAATCAATTGATATATTCATGATGTACCGTTTGATGGCATATACGCACTCTTCTTTATAGCTGAATCTCTGGCCTATGAATAACTCCTCATCATCAGATGTTACGGCCAGCCTGTGACGATGAACTATTTCAGGGTACTCTGGGAACTCAGCTACATACGCTGCGTCGGGGTCTATGAGCGACATGTGTGGCCCAGGATTATTGTGTATCAAAATATGCCGTATCTGCTCCCCGATCGAAGAAGCGTTAATGTCTTCATCGTCGATATCATCAGGTACATCGTCCACATCGGGATCATCGTCACTATCGACATCTTCATCCCAATGATCGCCACCACCTTCTTCTTCGCAACCACATTCTTCTTCACCACCAACCATATCAACATCGGGTGTAATATTTAGGTCGATACCGATCCCACCCATAGTTGATTCACTATCAACGTATGATATTGGAGCCACCATCCGCGGTTCTTCAGCCCCGTCTTCTTCATCAGATGCATTTTGCTACATACCGACTAACTCAGCAAATAAGTGAATCGGTGCATTCTTGTCACTCCCATTCCCACAGTAGAGATCGACCATTGCCTCAACGTCTTAAATCGCTTTGCAAGTTCCATTTCACGAATTTGACCGGATTTGTCGAAACCGGAAACTTGTAGAAAATTTTACTATCCTTCTCCCACAACGTCTTAAAATTTTTGCATTAATCATCGCCTTCATTTCATCAAACGAGACATTTCTATTAAATCTCATTGCTATTTGTTGTCGACATTCAAATACACATCCAACACTTGTTGTCAAGATGACTCAATCGAAATAAACGCATACAAAAACTTAGCATCCATCTTCAATATTTAATCATCAAAAAATAAACAAAATCTTGTAAAACATCTCATACGGATAATAAATAACTTAAATAAAAAATTAATGTTTCAATATTCAATTTTGTACATGAAAGCCATTTAACCACTAATCCTAATAACTAACACAATAATAATATTAATAATTTTATATACAAAATAATACTAACTAAAATTATTAATAACTAACTATAAAAATAATACTAGTTTTTTACTAACAATAATACTAAGTAACATCTTAATAATAATAATAATAATAATAATAATAATAATAATAATAATAATAATAATAATAATAATAATAATAATAATAATACTATAAAATTTTTATTTTTTGTAATATTTTGATAATAAAATCCTAACTAAAACCATCAATTTGAGTTTTATTGATTTTAATCTTAATAACTAAACTAAAACAAAAAAATACAAATTATACAAAACAATAACAATAACATAATAAATTATTTTTAAAAATACCTTATTTTCTCTTTTTTCCGCATGACACTCTTCTTTCTTTTCTTTTTCTTCTGATTTTTCTTGTTTCAGCTGGATAGAGTTCGTGTTTATAACACGAGTAGTGCCGCCAATCTGGTTGGCAGGACTGGTGCCGCCAACAGGGATCCCTTGTTTGGTGCCGCCAACAGGGTTCCCTTGTTTGGTGCCGCCAACCTGCTTCCCTCCACCCAGGGAGTTGTCAAATCAGTCCAAGTTTTTTTTTGTTTTTTATATATTTTGGTAAATAAAAAAATTATATATTTTGGTAAATAAAAAAAGTTATAACATTTTGGTAATTTTTTATTTTTTTATATTATTTTATAAAAAACCCCCTACTTAACCGAGTTGGTATTTTCAACTCATGATGTTAAACTTAGTCACAATCGTCATATATAATTAGTTTTATGACATATCTACATTGTAGGTAGAAAAAAATTATGTAAAAACATATTTATAAAAATTTTATATTAAAATAAGTGAGGCTTTGATTGAAATAGTTAGATTTTTTTGTATTGTATGAAATAATTAAGTTAAAATTTTAAAATTTATGCCTCAAATCCAATAATATTACAACATTATTTTATTAAAACACGAAAAGAAAAATACCCTCTTATTGAAATTTTTAATTTTGTAAAATTAATGATATTTTAATAAATTTTCAATTAAGTTAAATCTAAATTGACTTGTCACACTGAATCAAGAAATTAATATAATTTATAGATAAAATATAAATAAAATAAATAAATAATGTAACCTAAAAACTTGATCCATTTTGAATAAAAGTATTTGCCAACAATCCAAAGGCAAGCTGCAACATAGAAAGCAAAAGAGATACATGTCATGTGTCTAAGTCGCCGTCAGGCGACCCTTCCTATACCAACGCGCTCACGCGCCCTTTTTTGCCCTTTTCTCTTAATACACAAACGAGATGAGTTCCCAACGTTCGAATCGAAACGTCAAAAAGCACAAGATGAGAAGCCCCTAGTAACAATTTCGTTTTGTTACGACGGCTGCTCTCGTTCCACGCACCACCTCTTCCCTTTTTAAAAGAAAGATCTGAAAAAGAAGATCCGATGGTGGATATTAGCTGAGGTTTCGAAGCGACTGAGTTGTTATAGTTTTGGTAATTTTAATGAAAGAGGAACATCAGCTTATGCTAAGAAGAAGATGGGTGGAGTCACGTCGTCTATCGCCTCGAAATTCGCTTTTTTCCCGCCAAATCCCCCCTCCTACACAGTAGTAGAGGACGACGCGTGTGACGGTCGGCTGTATATACCCGAGGTGCCGAGGAGGGATGACGTCGACGTCTTGAAGCTACGCACCCGCCGTGGTAACGATATCGTGGCTGTCCATATAAAGCACCCCAAGGCTTCCGCTACTCTCTTGTATTCTCATGGAAATGCCGCTGATTTGGGACAAATGTTTGAGCTTTTCGTCGAGTTGTGTAATCGCCTTCGAGTTAATATTATGGGGTAATTTCTTTCTTTTTTCTTTTATACGCATATAGTCATTCTGATTACTTAATAGAATTTTTTTCCCATGTGAAACATGATTTTTTTTAGTTAGTCTTAGGTTTTAACTATTTTGCTTAAACTGAAGTTGATTTAGCTTAGTGAAAGTGGTTGGTTGTGGCTTTTTATTTGTTTGATTTTGTGTGATTTTCTTGGGATTTTGAGGTTTTATGAGTGTTGGGATAATTTTGGTGATTTTTTGTTTCCTTCTTTTTAGTGTAAGGCACTTTTAACTGTTTTATTTACTATATTTGTTGTAAAACTGAACTTTCTAGGTTCACCTGTCTAATTACAAGGTGCTAAATGTTAGGGAAAGGAGAGATTTTAGGCTGGCAGTAAGTGAGAGTTGGGTCCGGTTCTCATTCATTACTTTTCAATACATGGTTAGTCACATTCACAAATTTGACTTCACAATTACTGAGTGGATCAAATACATCTGAATGGTAATGAAGAGTGCATTGAAAGAAGTGGACTGGAACCCAACCTGTTGAAAATTATGCTGATTTTGATATTTGTTACATTGTAAGACTAGTGGTAGTGGTTTTGCACTTTTGCTTTAATAAGACTTGGAAAGAATTATTGGTAAAGGCATTGTTGTTTAAGTTACCTAGGTGTTCAGAGTTTTGTTTTTATTTATCATTTCTTTACTATAGCTGCTGCATTGTGACGGCAATGTTTTAATGTTATCTACACATGAATGCTGTTGACAGCTAATTCAAAATGCTGTGGGACTTTGTGCTTTTAACTGATCAAGCGCACCTACTTAAGGCAATGTGGTAGAAGATGGTTTCTGGCTAGGTCATATTTGTAGTGGTTGCTTCTTGTTGAGGTGCTAGATATGATAATTATACTTTTTCTTGCAAACAATGCTTTGAAGCTTTTAATGCCGCATTAACATGCTATGTTACTTAGATACAAGTTTGAGCGTCAAATATGGGTATGTGTATGGCATGGGTATGTTTGATTTTTTTAAGTTTTCTCATGTATTCGGAGGATCTTTGGAGGGCCATAGCCGCATAACCGTGTAGGATGCAGGTGACAAATATAAGTAATTTAAGAAGAACAAAGAGTTGGAGCAACATAGTTGTTAGAAAGCAGTGAATAATGTGTTAACGTATGATTAGAATGTCAGAAGGTGATATCTTAATCATGTAGTTGCATAGTTTTCTTTTGGATGTTTTATTTCCATAGAGCATAGGCTACATCATAGTAATAGCATTCCGTTCCACTATAGGAACTATGCCTAACTGGAGATATTTCTCAAATTTGGAATTTTAGTTTGTCTTATACTTTTTAAATCGTTAGGGAAGCTTTATATTTACTGTATCCTATAACTGAATTTTTAGTTTTTGTCTTGTTACTTTTGGAAGGTTGAAGTCTTGAGTTCTTTTCAGTTTTCACAAAATGGTTTATCTTGCCTTATTTTTCATTTAATTATACGTTTGTAAATTATCCTGCTTTTGTTGTTCCTTTCTTGTGCCATTACCACTTCCAGACCCATTATGCCGTGTTTATTATCATTAGATAGTATCTCATAATTGTTGCTTATCTCTGTTTACTTGGAAACAATATTGGGTAACTTGGACTGCAGTATGAGTACATAACAAACAGAGGATGAACGTGAGCAGGTTTATATGGAGCATTAAGCGGGGATATGCGTGTACAGGATCGAAAGATACGCTACAAAATTTAGTGATGACACATAAGATATAGTGAAATGAAGTAGAAGGAAATATTCTCCTTTTAAGTCCAAATGGTAGGATCCCGTTAATCTAGTCCGCACCATGCTATGCATGTAGTTGATTGGTCAGAGTTCAACTACTATTTGGGCAGACTTTACAGTGATAGCTAGCTGTAAATTTATTATGTTTCTATTAACAAAAAAAGTAAAAAGAAAAAATTGTTTTAAATAGTAATTTTAATTATTTATGTAATAATTAACTTTATATTTCATATATAAAATTTTATAAATAATATATTTGTATAATATAATGTATTATATTTATATTAATTGTATATTATCTAAATATTATTGTGGTCCATTTATTAATTGTTAGGAAAAATAAAAATTGAATAGTGAAGAGTTTAATGTAGAATATATAAACTTTTATAATTTTTCAAATGTTTTAATAATGATTAGAATTTTTATTAGCACTAATTTGAATTATCAAAATAATTAGTATATGTTAATTAGTTATTAGTTTGAATAATGCTGCTTTGCATTAATTATATGAAGTAAAATTATACTATATATTGTATATTGGATATGTTAGAAATGCTTTAGTTATGAATTGAAATTTATTATTATAATATTTGAATTGTTAAATAATTTAATGTATTTTAATTATATTTAACAATTCGAATAAGGAATATTATTTTACACTAATTATATTAATTAAAAATTACAATATTTTTAAAAACTTATTAAAAAATTAAATTCATAAAAAAACACATGCAACTCATGTGACATTAGAAACTAGTACTAGTAAATATCAAGCTTGGCGGCCTCTTGGAAATGACCACCTCTGGTCTGCGTCTACTTTGCCATTACTGGATTTGCTTGATGTAAAACTGTTAAGGTCTATGAGACTCAGGTGTGTGTCGGATAGAAGTACATGTCAAACACAGTATGTATCAATTTTTTCAAGTTTTCCCATGTATTTGGAGGATTCTTGGAGGGACATATCTACGCATTCATGTTGGATGCTAGTGTTAGACATGAGTATTTCAAGAAAAACGAAGAGTCAAAGCAACATAGGTTGAGGTTGCATTCTATATGCAGGCAGTCTGGTTTGAATTTAATTAATTGATACAATATGTTTTCCTGTTGATAAGTGTACGACTTTAGTACCCTAATGAAGGTGCTTGCATGCATAAGTATATAAAAACTTCAATAAATGATAGGAAAGGGAAGAAAAAGACAGCTTGTTGCTTCCTTGCAGACAGGACTTCTCTAAGAGAAATAGAAAAGTTTGCCTCAGAATTAGGCACTGACCTATTACCTACTGAACCCCAAAATAATGTGAGTCCGTGGAGACTTTTGTGGGAGAATGTGAACTACAGAGTCTTCAATCCTTGTATATATAGCTCTTCTGAAAGCTTTTCGAGTTATTCAAGATTGAGCTGCCATTCATACAAATGAAGAAACATTTATCGGATTCTCAATCTGCCAAAGACTAATGAACATTCTGTCATTCTTAAGCATTTAAAGCTTTTTGTTAAAGTCTTGTCCAAAATAATAATAACAATAATTTTAGAATTCCTTGTCCCTTAAAGTTCTTCTTGACAATACTAGAGTGATTCATCCTATGAGTGTATATATAATTAAAATTCCTGAAAGTAGAATATTTATCATCCATTCTCTTGCGAGGTCTGCTTTTTAGTCTAGTCTTTTCTTCTATTTGTTTATTTTTTCTAAACTGATCACACCTTTTTTCTTTTCTAGGTATGATTACTCTGGCTATGGACAATCAACTGGAAAGGTTGGTCACCTGATTTCTCTTTTCTTAGTTGCTAATGTTGGGAGCAAAAATTGCCCTGATTCACGTTAAATAGTTGCACATTATCTTGGGCCAATCCAACGCATTCTTTCACTTTTTCTTCTAATGAAGTAGATTAATACAGTGTTCATTTAATTTGCAAGATTTGAGCTCTAGAAAATCTCAGAGTAAACCTATAAGGCAGCTTGTTTATTTTTTATAATATCGGTTGTATTGGTCAATGTTGGTCCATATGTTTTCAACATTTTAATTTTTACAATCATTTCGATAATTTATGCACTAATTTCTTTAAATTTGTGGGGTTTCTCAATTATTTCCCGTGTTCAGCGTGTTACAGAATCCATAAATATTCAATACCAGACATGTTACTTCTGATTTCTTGTCTTTAATATATGAATATTTTACTCATTGATGGAGATCTGTATTCTAATTTTCACTTTCTTTTTTTGAAACAGCCAACTGAGTGTAATACATATGCAGACATAGATGCAGCATATACATGCCTTAAGGAACGGTATGGAGTTAAAGATGAAGATTTGATATTATATGGTCAGTCAGTTGGTAGTGGACCTACTGTTGATCTTGCTTCACGTTTGCCAAACTTGAGAGGTGTGGTTCTACATAGCCCAATTTTGTCTGGCATGAGAGTATTGTACCCTGTCAAAAGGACCTACTGGTTTGACATTTATAAGGTAAGTCTGTCCTATTCATCCTATTTCTAGTTTCTTGTTTCATCTTGTATGTGTACCCTCATTACCAGGTTTTTCCCCCATCCTTTCAGAATATTGACAAAATTGGAGCAGTAAACTGCCAAGTCTTGGTAATTCATGTAAGTATCGTTCTTATTGTTTTGGCATTTATCCTCCCCATCTTGTTTCATCGTCGTCGTCATCTCTCTCTCTCTCTCTCTCTCTCTCTCTTGATTTGCGATGTTAACATTAGTATTATATCATATGTTTGTTGTGGTCAGTAGGTGAGTTGCCATTATTATGCGCCCATGTGATGTGATGTGATGTTCCAAAATGTGAACAAATACCATCATAAAAAGTTTACCGAGATAATCAATGCAAGAAAATCTTTAAAGATTGATTTGAAGAGACTCAAATTTGATAAAAATATCACAGGTCACAGATTGTCGAAAAGATACTTGTTCTAAATGAGTAGTTAAACCTCCTTATGCATTTTAGCTCAATCAGTCTAGATTTGATTTATTGTTTTGTCTGTGATGACTAGATTATTGAGGTTCTCATGTGAAATTAAGTAAAGATGACAGTATTATCCACTAGAAATACATTTCTGTTTTTAGGTACCAATGAATTAATCAATATTTAGTACTTTGCATTGTGCCATATGTTGGGTAGGTTTCGAGAATTTAAGATTTTATTAAGAGAGTAGATATATATATTTATCTTCTTGAGCATAGAGAGAGAAATGCATATGCCAATTTTTGGGTCTTTGAACAAAGAGTAGTTTGTCATTGTTCTTTGTTTTTATCTCCATGGTCAGGTTTGGGGTAAGCGGTGTGGTACTTTGAAATTGTGCATATTTAAACACAATTAACACAAAAATTCTATATGTATATTGTATTAACTTTTAAGATTTGACACATTTGGTAATTTTTGTTGTGTATCTACATGGCTGACTGGGGAAATAAACATGGAACACAACATGCATACACAGGTTGCCAATTCTATTGAATTGTTAACTCTGACAAGTGAAGACATTTGTTCACTTGCTCATGCTACCTAAATATATTGATATTTAGGAGAACTGTTATACACGTCTATTTTGAATTTTTATTTTAAAAGTGGTGATGAAGCTCAATTTTTTGTGTTGGTAGGGGACAGCGGATGAAGTTGTTCATCATTCTCATGGAAAACAGCTTTGGGAGCTTTGCAAGAATAAGTATGACCCGTTGTGGGTTAATGGAGGAGGACATTGCAATCTTGAGATCTACCCAGAATTCATTAGACATCTGAAGAAGTTTGTACTGTCCTTAAACAAATCAAAAGCAGCTGCTGCTAATGGTTCTGAAAAAGTAGTGGTCAACTCTGACAAACGGAGCAACAAACCATCGGAGGGTGGAACTTTGGATACATTCGAATTGGGTGCTGACCTTCCAGATGTTTCAAGAAACAGTTTAGATAGCCGACTTGAGAAGTCAAAGAAGTCAAATAAGCCTGAGAAGTCTCGAATGAGCACGGACCGTGTTGACAGATTTAGGAGAAAAAAGGGCTTAGTTTGGTGAGGAGTTCAAAAGCAAAGGACAAGTGAAATAAAAAAGGATATGCATATCTATCCCTTATATTCTCGAATCCACTTGAGGAGGTAATTTACATGCTTTCCACTTCTGCATTTGTAATGTTGCATAAGTTATCGGATTTTGGTCATAAATGTCATAATTTTTGTGTATGTATCAAGGAAACGAGTTTGGATTAAGTGAAAAATCTTAGATTATTAAATTCTTGTGTAAAAAACAGCAGTTTCAGCCTCAATGCTAAATGTAAAAGTATTTACGCAGTTTCTGCCATTGATATTGAAAACTCAGAAGTTTTTCAATGCATATTGCTTAGCGGGACCGTTTCTAGCATTTGGTGCCAAGTTGAAAAGTAAACAAATATACGTAGTTTTTTTATGATTGCTTCTTGAAATTTGGTTTGGGTATCTGTTACTATTTTGCATATCCAATTTTTTGTGCTTCTGCCCCTCTTGTTAACCATGAAAGTTTAAAACCCATGACCAACACAATTATGTGGACGCCCCTCTTGCCTTTCCTAGCAATAGTATATGTATGGTGGTAGTGATGAGGTTGAGAAAAACAAGTCATTTACGAATTGAAGCAATAATAATCTTGTGTGGCCCACTCCCATTAGCAGAGGCCAGAGTTTGCGGCGGATGCAATCATGAATGTTAGCCAACTGTGTCTAAATCAGTGTTATTTGGATTGGAATTGAAACTCATTGAATTAAGAATTGGTCGGGAAATTGATTTTGAAAGTTATTTTAAATTGATTAGATAAAAAACTGATATGAATTGATTGAATTAACTAAAAACCGGTTGAATCGATAATTGAACTGATTAAAAATTAATAATACGGATAAATATGAACAATCATTGATAATTGAATTGATTGAATTGATTAAAACTAATAATCCGGATAAATATGAACAATCATTGAGGTGCATTTAAAAGAGCACTAATGAATTCAATATTTTTAAAAAGACAACCAAAGTCTTACTTTGTATAACATAAATGGCGAGAAAAGAAGTCAGCTCTCTCACAAGAGGGTAGATAAAAAAAACAAAAAAAATTATTAATAATAAAATTTATTTTTATTTATCAAGTGTATCTTTTAACTAGTGGTCGAGGGTTCGATCCTAGGTATAGAGTAGCTTTAAAACTTGTGGCCAGCATCTACCCCCTTAATAGGTCTACAAAATGCGAATGATTAATTATTGGGCTCGCTCTGATAGATATCTTGAGAAATAAAAAATGTATTTTTTAAAAATAAAAGATAATTTTTAAAAAATGAAAAAAAAATATTAGTAATGTCTTAGTTTAATTTTTATTCTTTTGAATTGATGAAAAATAACATGAGTTTTTTTTTATATTTAAATAACATATTGAAATATATGAACTTTCTTTCTGGGGAAGGCTAAAATAGCCAAATATGTCGTTTTTCTTTAATTGGCCTTTTAGGCCTTTTTTTAAAAAAAAAAAATTAGGGAAATAGGTCGATTTTAGAGAGAGTGTGTGAAAACAAGACGCGCTTTCCTGTTACCTATGCAAAAAGCGCGACCAGCTGGACGCGCTTTCCTCCAACAGTCGTTTTCCCCCAACGGCTTTCTAAACGTTGGCAACGGTAAAATTATTTAAAAGAGCCAATGGGAATTTTTTTTTTCCTATAAATACCATGTCATTTTTCATTCTTTTCACTCAAATCCAACTTTCTCTATTCTCTCTAAACTCTCAATTCTCTCAATTTTTGTTCAAAAATTTTCTATACACTTTGTTTAAAAATACTATAGTTTTATTTAATTATTTCGTATATTCATTTCTATTAAAATTTTACAAATGGCAAGCTCTCTAAATTGTTTTGACTACAAGCACATTTTCGCTACTTAAGCAATAATGGTAACGAAAAAATTTAAATTTTTTTATTTTCAATTAAGTTAAATTTAAATTTTTTATTTTTAAATTATTTTTTTCATTGATAGGTGGATATTCGTATTTTGCAAGGTTCATAATTTGTCAAAGAGTCTAGACACCGAAATTCGTGATTACTTACAAGACATGTGATTCTTGCATGTGTCTCATATGCTCGGGAGCTGCAAACTCAATCTACACTCATCAGCGCATTGGTGGAAAGATGGAGACCCGAGACACATTTTCTATCACACCCCAAGTTTGGAGGATTCGATTAGAAGACGTGTACATGTGAAGTTATCTGTTTGACGTAGTGTAGTTCGCCTATTAGCAATCTTCTGGCGGATTAAAGTTTAGTTTAAAGTATCTGTTGTGGAAGGAATTAAAGATTTTATCTCAGGTTATTTTGCTATTTAAGAACAGAATATGACAAGCGAAGAGTAAGCCTAGTGAGAGTTACCGCCAAAAGTATAGTACACCCGGTTTGCCTGAGCACTGTGTTAATTGGGTGTTGTAACGTGACCTGGTCAGGAGCCAACTGAACTGATTGGTCAAATAATATCTGTATAGGATTCCCATTTATATTTCTCCCAGATTTTGTAGCCATTTATTAGGACAAATTCTGGATACAATCGACACTTGTCAAGTTCCATTAGGGGGAACTAGGTGTATATATATGGTAAGACGAGTTTTTCTGGGGGATTTTTTTCCTTCAATATTACTCTGGCTTTCTTCTTAAACTTATATGTTTTCTTCTCCTTTATAAAGCTAGAAGCTAAGGTTTTTGCATTAATCGGTGGATGTTCCACCTCCTAATAAGTCTGATAACTCTGCATGTTAAGTTTTTGAAATAATAAGGATATTAAGAAGCATGAACAGTAAGTTATGAATAAGAAGCCCTGTATGGGGGTTGTCTGTAATTGAGATGTTAGAAATTTGTCTGTAAATGGGTTTTAATGATGGTTCCATGTTCTTTAAGCAGTTGCTACTGCTGGTTCAAAAGAGATGTTCGAGTTTAGAACTCCAAGCTGCAGTCTATGCGAGCATCAGATGACTCTCTATCTTGGCTCCTGCATGTGAACTATTCAATTAGAGATATGTATGCTGATAATGTTGGAAAAACGGGTTTAGAAAATGTAGTGGAAAATAAATTTAGGGAAAAACTATAGTTTAAAAATTTTCCAAAACAAGATATTGGTTGTGATATCTAAAGTAATAAACAATTAATCAAAATTGTACCTTTTCGATTCATCTAGGATGAGCATTTCGACCAAGTAGTATTCTCCGCTATCTTCAAGCTCACGTCTACAGAGTGTGTGCTCGCTTCGAATAAAAAAACATTCACAAAAATTACCAGTGGGGTAATTTTGCAATTTCTCTAAACTTTTGAGTCAAGTTGTAAATCAAAAAAAATATCTTTAGAAATTTTCTAAAATAATCTCTTCAGAGAATTTTCTCTCTACAACTTCCTCTTGAATTCAAGTGTGTGTAAATAATGACCCAAGGCTTTCTTTATATAGGGAGAGTTTAAAGAGTTCAACTATAATTAAACTTAATTACTTTAATATTAAATTAATATAATATTTATCAAGATAAATATCGATTAAATTTAATATTAAATTTTATTAAATAATATAATGTTTATCTTATAGATAAACATTAAATTAAATATTAATATAATTATTTTAATATTAAATTAAAAAATACTATTAAGATAAGATTAAATTTAAATTAATATTAAACTATTAAAATATTATTATTTTTTGGAATAGTTAATCTGAAATCAAATTCTCTGATAGAGTCTAAGTAGGAGTGTAACTCTTCCACTCCTCAACCACCAAATACCAACCACCGCCAGCCACCAGGATGCCGCCATGACAGCCACCGGCACCACCGTGTTCGGTGATGCAGGTGCGACACCCTTACGGCACCTTGAGTCGGTTCGGTCCGGGTCAATAACGACCTGACCGGTCCGGTCTAGCCACCGGTTAGACTGTCAGACCGATTTCACATATCAGCTCGGTTCGACCAATTTTTGGGTCTTGATCTCAGTTTTGGGCTCCCAGGCCCAATTTACGATCTCAGGTCCAATTTTCAAGTTCAATTACCTATTGAGCCAATTGTCTAACTTGAAAATTAACTTCCAAAAATATCATATTAATTTTAATTGATTTGATTCATTTAATTTTACTTGATCAAAATTAATTTTTCCAAATTAATTTTTCAAGAAAATTCTTTAATCAAATTCACTAGTTGAATAATTCTTACTACCACCTAATTTAATTCCACATCGAAAAAATCGACTCAATTAAATTATTCCCAAAGTCATATAATTTTTTTTCTGATTCAAATATAGTCCGGTCGAGCTTTTGTTGAGCTAGCGAAGGGACCAATCAGACATATATAATTAGGCTCTAGTGATTGCAATTATGTTCAAAAGCATCGTTCCGATCATTCGCAATTACTTAATTATGAAGTCAGTACACAAGAAGTACCATGATTAAAACTCCTTATTGTATATTCTTTACAAAAGCAATTCATCCAAATGCTTTGTCCAATGACCTCATCATATGTGTGTTACCCTCATATGATATCTTTGATTTCTTTGAGTTAAATCTATTCACTCAATACAATCATATTTTATCATATTGTCAGCATTATGTTTTCTTAATGATTAATATGATCACTGTCAACAAATGAATGTGATAAATTGCTCGTTCGAGAATAAGCAACCCGTAGCCACATTCCATATTTATCAATCCACATAATGTCAATGAGAGGATATCATTGACTCTTTAATTAAACTATGAATTCCACTGTTGCTAGTAAAGTCATGCCATACACAAGTCATGTACCCAAGTTACCAGCTACGGGATCAATCATCTTTAAAGCAAGCCTCCACTTATATCAAAGCACATGAGTTGCATACGCATGGTCAATGACTAACTCAGGATTTAGGTAAATCACACCATAAATGTCACAAGTGAATTAATTTACAAACGGATTCAGAATTAATTCATCTTGGGTTCAGTCCAATGTATCATTCTACCAATGAATACATCTATGTCTCTACTCGTAAAGTTAACTGCTCTGATGGTCAAAACTAGCCATCTCCCCAATTGGAACTGTAAACGACATAATAATCCTTCTTAGTATTTGAATCAAATGCTCACTTTGATTCTCTTACGGGATTACGGGCTCATTTAGATTATCTACTGAAGTAAGTTATCTTTCTTGCAATGTAAACGTTCTTTACAATGCCATTTATTCATTTTGAACTCTAGACAATCAATGAGCTAATATTTGTTTGTCACAATTTCGCTATGCATGCAAAATATAAAAGACATAAATACAAAAGACATAATAGTGAAATGTGAAATTAACTTTATTTATTTATTCATCGTTCAAATAAATAGAAAATAGTTACATGTTTACTACAATATAGACAAATTTCCAAACAGATAACATCTCGAGCAATTTGTAAGTGTTTAAGCGAAGTAATGTAAAGAACCTATATGATTAAGGACGATTTGTGTGAGGTACTACTTGAGTAAGAAGTTAAACGGTAAGTATGTCTGTGAGATCTTATATGAGAAAGTAAGAATCAGTCAAGTATGTGAATAAATCTGGGTAAGTAACTTCTGAGTAAAACATCCCTTTGTGATGCCTCTGGTAGGGCAATTATATTACTAACCAGACTGGCAGATCACGATATAAAGATATGCGTAAAATCATGTGGTAGAGACCCATTACATTAAATGACAACGAATACACTTATGGTGTTGCCTCCAGTGAGATGAAGACTGGACTGATAGATCACGGCATGAGGATATGTAAGCCCATATAGCTGAGACCCAAGATATAATATGATAATAAGAATACTCATAGTGATGCCTTTTATGATATGTAGATCGAACTAGAAGATCACAACATGAAGATATGTATAAGTCCATGAGGGAGAAACCCATGACACATTTTGTAAAAGTCCACCGAGACAGTAAACACGTGATTAACGTGTGTTGCCTGTGTGGCATGATCTGCTAAGCCTTAGTGGCGTATTTTTTGTTGCATTTGTGGCAAATTATGAAACGCTTATGTGGCATATTTAGGGATGCCTACGTGACAGAATCTGGTTTATCTGCCTTTGTGGTAAGTCCTGAGATCTCTTTGATAGATAATTTTATGATAAGGGTTTGATACATCAGAAGTTAACTTGGTTTGGTTAGTCTTGTGATGAAATTGAATGAGTCTTAAGGGACGGTTCTTGAAAGAAAGTATGTATATGTATTTCTAAATAGGCAATCTACCATTGTAGCTATTGATCTACCACAAATCGATGTGGAAAATTAGGCTTTTCCAACGCACTTGAGGAGCTTTTTCTTGAGCAAAACATAGTTTTTAGCATAGCTTTTTGTTATTTTCATATTTTCAGGTAATAAGTGAAAATGTCTCAATTTTGTTTTTTTTACCAAAATTGGCCGATAGTGCCATTGGGAGGTCTAATGTGTGTTTGAGTACTGTAAGGATGATTTAGAGGTCGAAAATGAATAAGAATGACATCTAAGACAAGGGTATCGTGATATCTAACCCCTAGAATTGTGATATCTCTAACAGTGTAGAAGACCAAGGAGTCTTTTTAGTGAATCGTGATATCCCCTTGGGTATCACGATATCCACCTCTCAAGGAAGGCCCCAAGTTTTAATACTGCTCGAGATATTGCAATATCCTCTTCTGAAAATCGCCTTTGTCGACAAAAAATGTAGCCTTTGTCTACCCGACCTACTAATCCGACAAGGCCCGTGTAGGGGCATTTTGGCATCAAAAAGTTATAAAAACACACTTTAAAACAGCCAAAAATTACTGAAGAAGAAGGAGGCACACATTAGCTTAGTTTTAGGTTTAGTTTTCTTTACACTTTTCTAGGGTTTTTATTTTTCTCTTCTTCTATCTTAGATTGGAGTTCATTTTTCTGCATTTACTTATTGTTCTTGTTGTTCTTTATGTTACTTAAGTTAGTTAACACTATAGCTAAGAATTGTTTATATTTCTAACCCATGTACTTTGCTTATAAAACTCTTTAAACTTCAATTTTATGTATTTCAGTTTATTTTACTTTAAATTTGTCAAAACTTGTTCCTTTTATGTTTGTTGCTTTAGATTTCTCTGTTAAATGCTTTTGGTTTCATGCTGTTTAAGTTTTCTTACATAAAAATATTAACTTTTATATTTTTGTCAACCTTTACTTTCATGGCTGCCTTATTTTCCATCTTTATGTTTACTTTCCTTACTTTAAGAATATGTAGCTAAACCTTTAAAGAGGTTGGTTGATGGACATGGGGATAAACTAAAATCTTTGGACAAAGGGTTAAATCGTAGCAAATTTGACTAATTTGAATAGAACTAAGAACTTAGGTAGTGACGCCCCATAAGGGAATATCGAGATAAAGTGAGACCGAAAGGTAATCTTGTCGCACACTCGTTCGTTAGTTCTGAATTAACTGGTGAGATCGGAAGATAAATCGAACATAATTCGTTTAAGTCAATAAATTGAGATCGAAAGATAAAATGGAGCCATTTGGTAATTTATGTGATTTATATCCTAGTCTGAGATTTGGTAAACCACATTGAAGTCAGCCAACCCCATTAGTTATTTGCTGGGTAGCCCCTCTAGTTTATATTTCTTGCAATTTAGTCCTTAAAGTAATATATTTAATTTTTTACACACTCATCTTTTTATGAATTATCGTACTATAAAATCGTATGAGTAGCCGCTTAGACTCTATTGTGTATGTTAGTTATTTCTCAATCACCTCTTCCTTTGGGTTCGATCCTTCGAATATTTCGGTGTTCCATTATAACACTATAAATATTACAACTGACCTATATGCTTGCAGTAAAATCGAGCTTTAAAAATAGTTTCATAAATTTATTTTTTTAATACGCATGCGTGCAGCCGATCAAGTTGTTGGCGCCATTGCTGGGGAAGACTGTGTAAGATTGAGTAATTTTTAATGTACACTTTTAAGTAAAGATAAGTAGCCAAAGTAGGATTTCTAGATATAACCCTTCCTCTTTCTGTTTTTGATAAACTGCTTGAGCCCATTTGATTTATGACCAATTTAAAGTCATGTTTGATGACCATGGTAGGTGGTTTGAGGGAACATTGATATATGAGGAAAATGAAAAGTCTACACTTAGCTGAGACGATTACGGACCTTTTATAGAACAGAGGTACGACCCTTGCTATGATTGGTATACTTACTTGTATCTGGTGGCTAGCAACAAACAAGAGGAGGAGACACATCTAAAAGAACCAAATGAAGATTGTAAAATGCCCGATGTAGATGAAACCTTCGAGGATAGAATGTCTGAGTACCAGGAAAATATGAAAGTTATTAAGAGTTAGCTGGGCCAAATACTTAAACTCTTACAATACCAAGCCAGGTGGAAAAACTCCATGTACAACAGTGTTAAACCAGATACTATTGACGTAGAGAAGAAAGCCCTCAACACCATGAAGGTTAATTCCCAACACCAAGTGAAAATTGGAAAACCTAGTGAAGATGTGTACATAACAGGGAAATTTATGACTTTGTAGAGGTAAATATGTAAGAGCCATCACACTTTTCGAAAATCATAGAAAAAAGCCCTCACCATGAACCAATCAAAGACAAGTATCCACTAGGAGATGTTCATTAGAGGAAAGGGAACTCAATAAAATTTGAGTTTGTGATTCCACCTTTAAATACCCTTCCAGAAATGCAAAAGAGTGAGATGGAGTTAAAGGAAAAAGGGCTCGGAAGGAATATTGGGAAATAGCCAAAGGCGAGGCAAGATCAAATTTTGAAACTGATGAAAAATTCTTCAATTAATCGATTAACGAACAAACAAAGGATTAAGGTTTCCCAGACTTTGTGAAAATTTTATTTTAGTGGAATGACGGAGAGTCCAGAAATTAGTGTTTTAACTACACACTTATGAATTTAATTCTTGTTTTGTAAATCATCTGTGTTTAGACTCAGGATTTACCCTAATGCTCCTGAACTTAAAAAAAAATCGAAAAAACTCGATATAGAAATAGGAAGACAGTGGAATCGTGATACCCAACATAAGATATTGTGATACCGCTGACAGTTAGAAAAACGAGGATTTTTGAAATTTTTCTTGGTATTGCGATACCCAATCTTGAATATCACAATACCTAAACCGGGTCACTGTAAAATCTGTCATATTTGTGTGACCTACGTGTTTTTAAACCTCCTTACTCTTCAAAAACCCTAAATCATCCCACTTAACACTATATTCATTTGTTACATTACCCTTTCAACTCTTTTCTCTTAAAAGGGCTCTCAAAGGCTTCTTTCAAACTCAACCTAGGGTTTGAACCTTCTCTTATGATTTACCTTCTCATTTTAACTCTTTACTACAAATTTATACTCTAGAATAGCCGCGACAAGAGGTGGTGTTTCCCTTCAAGAGACAACAACGTTGCATCTCGCTACTCTGGGTGTCTCATACTTGCCTATTGCATTGTAAAAGTTCCTAATACACCCTCCTTATTCTACTTTCATGGCATAAATTGTTTTTGTTTCATATTCAAGAGGGTTAAACACAATAGAATCTTTCGATACATCGAATGAGATCACATACAATATTCAAAAATTTGTGTCCTCAGATGCTGAAAGTTTCTTTCATAAACTTCATGGATTATCGTTTATCTATGAATGTGGGTTCGATCCGGATGTCATTTTTGAAAATGAGTTCTGAGATATTGTAGATCTCTATGAATTGAGGGAATTCAGCCTTCGACCTCATAGGCCTGTAGTGCCTTCTGTGCTTCATGAATTTTATGCCAATTTAAAATTTTTCGAGGAGGATAAAGTGTATGTTAGGGGAAGAGAGGTTGAAATCTCCCCGTCCATAATCTCTAAGTATTATAGAGTTCTTTTTTTAGCAAACAATGAGATTGAATTGCTTGAGACTAGAAATTTTAAGGGTGTGAATGTGGACTATATAATCCTTTATCTCACAGAAGGTAAAGGGGAATGGGAGAGGGAGGTCTATACAAATCTTCCCATTTCTTTCAACCCAATTTTGTTTACCACATTAGATAAAATATGGCTACATTTTCTCCGTATGAAAGTTTGCCCCACTTCTAGCTCTAGGATTGTTAACCCCTTTCAAGACATCTTGCTAACTGCTATTTTACAGAGGAAACAAATTTTTATAGGTACATGGATCTACAAGTTCATGTTACGTTGTGTAATCAGAGATGATACGGGGGTTTTCTTTCCGCATTTGATCACAGATCTATGCCGAGCCGCAAGAGTACCCATAGATCCACTCAAACCGTTTCGTCAACCGACTACGCATATGATAACGAGTTCAATCTATCAGAAATTTAAAGTAATCCAGCAAGAGCAACGAACTTGAGGACATGGGTCGAAAGGAGAGCAGACTCAATTGACCCCAACAAAGTCAAAAATAGAAGGTATGCTGGAAAATATTCAAAAACAACTAGATAAGCTTGTTGAATCAAGAGGTTACAACTCCTGAACAATTAAGATGATGAAAACATATGTAGAGAAATGTGATAGTAATCATGGGGAAGGAAAACCAATGTGGCAAAAAAAAAACGAAAAGATACATGGTTCAAGAAAGGTGTGGAAGGAATAACAAACCCAACAGAGATCAAAACGCGATGAATACAACATTCATATCCACACCTAGACGAGGGATCAATTTAGAAAAACCATGAGAAAGATCAAACAAGGGTTACAAACCTTCAAGCACAAGAGGTAAGGGGAAACAACCCATGGAACCAGAGTTAATCTCAGATGATTCCGCTTAGTTATATGTCTTTGTATTTTTTTATTTTATGCGGCTTGTAAAACTTTAAACACTTTAATTTTTGTCTTGGAACATTTTTATTTTACGTGTTGTAATTGTTTGTTGTTTGTTTTTCTTATATGCATTGAGCTACCCTAAAAGACTACAAGACATATGGAGCTTCAACGAGGAGGTGGACGCTTGAGCTAGTCTGATGTTCCATTCTAGGGAAGTCCAGTAACCTTCTATCCTTTCTTTTGAACGCATTGGGGACAATGTGTAGTCTGAGTGTGGATGAGTGCATATAAGTTTTTATGTGTGTTTATGTTTTCTTGTTTTTATGCATTTTTCAAAAAAAAATCAAAAAATTCAAAAAAGTTTTCTTTTTTTTTTTAATTTTCAAAAATCCAAAAATATTTCTTGTTTTTATTTTTAATTTGTGTTATTGCACGGTGCTTGGATTGTAATTGAGTAATAAGTTAGTAGTTGTACATATCAAAGGCATATATAAGATTGCCAAACTTGTAAATTTTGAATGATACTAGATAATTTCTTGCTCTTAATTGTAGATTAATTAGTTCACTTAGTTAATAGGTATAATAGATTAGAGGCAATAACCGAAATGAAAATGTATAAAATGTATAGTAGGATGAATAAAATATATGAATCCTTGTAGATGAATAATTTAAATTGCTAATTGTTAGTTTAAAGAGATGCATGCTTAATAGATCGTTGGTAGGTGACTAATCCGGGAAAGACCTTAGGCATTGTTTGTATAGCCTTGAGCCTAAAGGACCAACCTTAAACATTACATTATCCCTACTTCCTGAATTTGAGCTTTACATTGCCTTTCTTAATCAACCTTTATGTTTGAAACCTTAAGCCAAAATTGAATTCGAAACTCAACCCTTCACAGTCTTTGAACTTTGTAATGCACTATCGAATGGATGTCAGGCCATGGACATCGAGGGTTAGGTAGGAACATTATGAAGGTTTCTCACAAAAGAGCACCCGAATGATTAGTGAAGAAGGGTCGAATTAGCTTATAATTGATTTTTGCTAGAAATTATAGGCGAATCTTTTAGTGGCCTGGATCTTGTAACTATAGATCACAATAGTGAGAAAATTCCAACTGAGGGTGGAGACGGAAAAAAGAGGCCTAGATAGGAGGCTGTGAATGTTAACGTTTCTAATTCTAAGAATTCATTAACATTATTCAAAGAGCACGATAATGTTCTGATTCAATCTGTATCGGCGACTGCCAAGGGGCAAGCTGATTGGAAGCAATGAAACTTATAAGTTCGAATGTCCGTGGGTTGGGGAGTCCACGGGCTGAGCGGATACTTCGGCACATGCTAAAGATTTATAATCCCCACTAGTCTTCTTTATGGAGACCAAATTGAATGAGATTAGGATGGAGCGGGTTTGGAGGAGGTGTGGTTTCTGCAATGGATTAAAAGTTAAAGCAGAAGGAACTAGGGGAGATTTGTGTCTGGCTTGGAAGAAAAATCTTATGGTCCAAATCCGAAATTATTCAAAGAACCACATTGATGTGGAAATTCAAGAAGATGAAGTTGGTCCAAGGTGGAGATTGACTGGATTTTATGGGGCACCTGATGCAAGTCATAGGGAATATACATAGGAGTTGTTGAAAAGTCTAAGGAGAAGTCAAGTTTTGCCTTGGCTTGTTTGTGGCGACTTTAACGAAATTTTGTACTCTTATGAAAAGGTGGGTGGTACGCCGAGGGAAGAAAGAATAATGTTGGATTTTCGGAATGTGCTTGAGGAATGTCAGTTAATGGATATTGGATATTCGGGTCCGTAGTTTACGTGGGAACGGGGTAATTTGCCTGAAACGAATATTAGGGAGCGGCTTGATAGGGGAGTTGCTAATTGTGATTGGATGAACTTGTTCCAAAGTATTTTAATCCGCCACTTACCTCATTCAATATCGGATCACTGTCCGATCTTTATCCAAATGGATCAAGAGACTTCGACTCATGACTTTATCAAGTACTATCACTCCGAAACCTAACTTCCATAAGATGGGTTTCTGAGGTAATGGTCCTATCCCGGCATGACATATGAAATGTATGTGTTCTGAAACGTGTTATCGCATCCCTGACCCCATAAATCTACCTATAAACTTTCATGATTTCACTCCTAAAACCTTAAATCTTAATTTCTAAAAATATTTTAACCCTAACCCTAACAAAATTAAAAAAAAATCTTGGAGAGAGAGAGTGTGTACACTCTCTAAAATCAATCTATTTTCATAATTTTTTAAAAAGAGGGCCTAAAAGGCGAATTAACAAAAAAAGACGACATATTTGGCTTATTTAGCCTATGGCGATAAGGTGTTTTTTAGAAGAAAAAAAAAAGAATTTAATTGTCGAAACATAAATAAATGGGTTGCAATAAAATTAAAAACAGAAGAATAAAAAGAGTTAAATTAGTTAAGCCCAAATTTCTTTAGAAGCCCAGCGATTGTCAGTTAAATCTCATATATATTCATGAAACTTACGGGAAAATCATCCAAATAGGAAGATATCCAAATTTAAGACAAATCCGCCAAATTAAAGCCTCAAACTCAAAATACAAACTGAACCTGCTCTTATCTATCACCCCTTTTTAGTATTTATCAGTATCTTTTATTGAATTGAAGTACCCAAAGTGAAACAGGTTAATTCCTCGACTTTCTTTTATTCATTTCTAATTTCTATATTTTTAGTTTTCCTTATTTTATTTTTCTGCACTTGTGTGTGTGTGTTTTCAAAGATATTTCTTCAGGAATTTGAGCTGCAGCAAAAAAGCGCTGAGTTTATGTTTAGTTATTCACAAGTTTTCATCTTTTTTGGCACCTCTTGTTTAGTTACTTTTTCACTGCATTTTCTGTTCTGTAGTAAGAATTGCTCATTATAAATGCTGGGTTCAAGCTTATATTGGCCAGGAAAGGAAACAATGTAGAAATCTGAATGAAATGTACCAAAATAATGATTTGTAAATTTCCCATTTTTTGGATTATGCTCTAAAGAGAAAATTATAGTAAAAGATTGAATCTTTTAGATAAAGGAACTGCAGGTAACAGCAAGCCTAAATGTTCTTTATTTCATTATGGATAAATATTTTCTGCTATGTTTGTTTTAGGTCAATGTTGCATGCAATCTCTGTTCCAAACACTTGCATTTTGTGTCCAAGAAGCCGGTGTTTTGGTCAAAGGAATCAAGGATCAACAAGGTTTTGTTTGCGTGCTTCTTTGCCAGATAATAATGGTGAATTTAAAGTGGAGTATACACCATGGTTGGTTGTTGGATTGGGTAACCCTGGAAATAAGTACCATGGAACTCGACACAATGTAATGAATTGCAAATTATGAAGCCAGACAGCTTTTTCTTTTCTTTTCTTTTCTTTTTGATGATATGATATTTTACATAGTTGCATGTAACAGGTTGGTTTTGAAATGATTGATCAAATTTCACAATCGGAAGGGATTGCATTGAATACTATACAGTCAAAAGCTTTAGTAGGGATAGGTATATATTTTGTATTTGTGTTGCTTAGGTCTTTTATTTATTTATTTTTGTCTGGGACTTAATTTCTTTGTCTTTCGAGATTCCCAGTTATGCTTGATGGTTTACTTGGGTTTCTTTCGTGATCAGTACAGGTGCCATTGGAGAAGTACCAATTTTGTTGGCAAAACCTCAGGCATACATGAATTTCAGTGGGGAATCGGTTAGTTATACATTTTGTTTTCCCCTTTTCTCATATGAATTCTATATGGCAGGTTCCTAGTTATATATATTTACACGTCCTTTCGAAGAATCTCCTCATGTTTTGGTTCATATACCAGTGCCACATTTCTATTTTATTTTTACCAATTGCCTCCTGACCATTCGACAAGTGGAGGCATTGTCATGGATTAGGTGCAGCTAAAATGTTACTGAAGATTCACTGCATAAGTGGTTATGTAGTTCATTGCAGATACTTGGGAAAATTGTCTGTTTGAAACTTACCCAAGACACTCAACTTTAGTTTTATAAATTTAGAGACTGATGTCCTGAAACAAGTAGTTCAGGAAAGAGCGTAAAAGTGATTAAAAACTTGCTACTTGCCATGAGTGCTCCTCAATCTGACCTGTTCACTTAAATCGTTTGCGCTTAGTTACATGCATGTCTGAATTAGGAATAGACAGTCGAAAGATTGTGATGGATGCTATGTAATTAACTTAAGTTATTGCTGAATGCTTAGCCATGCACCTACTTGAATTCGAATGCAAGTAAATGCCTTCACCTTTGTATTTATGGTTTGTCCTGTATTCTGGATTTTACATGCTGCCAGAAAACACTGCAATACCCTAATTATTAGTACTAACTAGTGCTTTTCATTTGAGGGGGGAACTGTGACAGGCATTTTATATGTAAATGGTTAATCCTACGTTATGGACTTTTACCTGTTGAGAGATTACCCTGCAACACCCAAGTTCATGTTTACTAAGAAGGATTTCTTACATGAGCTTATTCTTTTAATGATGGAATAGGTTTTGCTCTATATGTAATATTATTTCAAGTTTACATCCTTGAAAATCAAAGGCTGTAGTGACATATAGGCAGCTAAATAAGCATATGTTCTATCACAATGCTGACTCAAGATATTAATATGATGATGAATAAAGAATGTGTATGGAATATATGGTAATGCATGTCCCGTTATCTTGTTTATGTATCTTCTTCCACAATCTTTTTCATTACTTTTAAGTGAAGTTTTGTGGTTGATTTAAGCCACCTTATGACCATTTCTATCTCTGATGTTTTGACTCTTTTTACTGTTATTAAGGTTGGGCCTCTTGCTGCTTATTATCAAGTACCCCTGCGTCACATTTTATTGGTAGGCACTCTTACATACCGTCAAGTAGAAGAAGTTAACCAACCTTTTTGTTAGCTGATTATTATTCAGAACACTTTTAACTTTGAGCTTTCCAATGTAGATATATGACGAGATGAGCTTGCCAAATGGAGTTCTGAGGCTTCAGCCAAAAGGAGGACATGGGCATCATAATGGGTATGTTCCATTGATATTACACTACTGGTAGCAGAATTTGTATTAGCTGTATTTTATGCCTCATTCCTTTCCATGTGATCTGGAGTTCTGAGCCTGGTTTGGGTATATATTGTTCAATACCAATTTGTTTTCTTGGTAATCTAAGTTTGATTTCTTGGACATAACTTGGCTATTTTCGGAACAGTTCTTTGCTCAACGGTTCCTGGTTGAAATCATTCCGTATATTCATTGAGCTATCTTCATCATATGTATTTGAGCAACACTAGTTCATATTTCATCCTTATGATACGGAACAATAAATGAATCTCAAAGTTGTTTCTCCTGTGTCTAAGTGCATCCTCACCGTTCTCCCAACAAATGGTGATTTGAAAACATTAACTTATGCTTTCTTGTTGCAGAGTGAAGAGTGTGATGGGGCATTTGGATGGCAGTCGTGAGTTTCCTCGGTTGTGCATAGGTGGGCTCCTTGAATCCCATCAGTTTCTGCTTAATTTTTGCATCATAAACACATATCCCTTTTAAAAGGTAGATTAGATGCATATGGTGATTCACAGTTCCATAATTCTACAAGAATAATTGATTGTTCAGGCATTGGAAATCCACCTGGTGCTATGGACATGAAAGCTTATCTTCTACAGAAGTTCAGTCCTGCGGAACGAAATCAGGTATTTAGTTGCCTCTTGTCTTTCTCATTATTTACATGTACAACATTGAAGTTTGGTTGATGGAGAACGGGGGAGAGTATTGGATACGTGTATGCTAAATTTTCATTTTTTTTAGAAAAAATATATTCAGAGAAATATACCTCATTATTATCATCTGAATATGCATCAAATACGGGGGTATTCCTATTAAGTAGGGTAATTTGAGAGATGAAAGTGAAGTGTTAAATGGGTGGTATTTTTGACAGATTAATGAAGCATTGGAACAAGGAGTTGAGGCAGTGAGGACACTGGTGCTGAATGGATTCAACCAGAAAATCACAAGATTCAATTTAGGACAGAAGTACAAGCATCACAAAGTTTGACCATCTCAACCATTACATGCCATGGATGATGTAGTTAGTATGTAATGCATGTATAAACCATTTCTAATCAACCCTTATCTTTTCCTTTCCTTTTCCCTCTATTTGATAAAATTTTACCCTTTTAGAAGCATCTCTTCTTTATATTCTTATATCTGCATTAGTTAATGTGTTTGGTGAGTGTTCAATAAAGGGGGAAGGCAGGTCTTGGCTTTGGCTCATCCAAAGTCGCTAAATTTTAAAGTATTTTCTTGCTTAAAAAATGATAAAAATTTATAATTTGATTTTCCATTTTGTAATCCGGTCGTTTTTTGACTTAGTCCATGAGGCTTGTGTAAGATGGCCTCAAGACAGTAGAGTGAGTGAAAGAGTCTGTTTCATACCCTTTGTTTTCTCCATTATTTAAGCCTTCATATGTAAACAAAATAAACTCTAATGATTTATGCATATCCTTTTTAAAAAAAGAAAAAGAAAAGATCAGACTGGATTTGGTAAAGGAATTTTTTGTCAATGTTACAACATATTAGTCGTCCATTTTGATAAGGGGAAATGGGAAGTGTTAGACCATTGTGTTGATAATATAATTATTAGGGTTAATGCTTTTAAAGGGAGGCGATCAAATAAAAGCTCTCTACTTAATTTTTTAAAGGTTTGAATATGGGTGGATTCTATAGGGGAATAATCTTTGGCTACCAAGTCAATTACAGGAGTTCAGGAAAATTTTTCAATAATTATGATTCTACCTGTTCATATATTGAACATTATATAAAATCATGAGTGTGTTACTCTCAACACTTGCAAGGACACTATCTTTGTGTTATTAGTAGAATATAAAAAATAACATTTGTTAAACTATTGCTGAGAAAAATTAATTCAATTAAAATTGAAAATTTGATTAATCAGTATAAAATGAAAATAAAAATATGAAATCAGAAAAGAAAATGTAGATACAATTTCACACATTTTCAAAAAAATTAAGTTATTTAAACCTTTTAAGTTTATAAAAAAATTCAAGATCATAGCATTAAGTTAGATGTATGTTTTTCATTAATTATTTACTATTCATTAATTATTTAATATTAAAATTATTTTAATTAAATTAATTAATTTAACCTATTAATCTAACTTCTCTTTAAACCAAAACATTCAATAAATTTGAATCCACTTCAAAACAAGAACATTGGAAACATATATAAAAGCGAAATTAATAAATACTAATAATTAAGTAAAAGTAAAAAAAAAAGGGCTAAAAGACTTTCTTTCTCTCGTTAGTCTTTCAATTAGGACGTTGCAAAGTCTCAAATCAACATATTCCATTAATTCCATTTTTTCCCCTTCAATTACTTTTTTTTTTCTGTAAAAACAGAGTGATCCTCCAAGTTTCATTTAAAAATGGCAGAGACAAGAGAATCTTTCTGGTGAACCCAAGAGCCAAACCCTGCTTCTTTGGAGTCTCTGTTCCATGTTCTCAACCCTATTTCTTTCATTCAAGCCCCGGTAACCCAATTCCTAAGGCTTACAACAGAGAGTTCTATAATGGAAAGGGGTCCCACATATGGAGCTTATGCAGAGCTGAGAGAAACAAAGCTGAGAATGAAGAGTGGGATGATGCAACAAGAAAAGGAAGAAATCGAACTAAAACAAATGCCGACGAAGAAACAAGTGAAGTTTAGTTCAAGTGTGGGGGTTTCGAGGAAAGGGTCCTCTATTTTGGCTCAATCGGTGTCTAATTTTTCAGCAACTTTAAGGAAAGAAAACCAAAAGCCACCAGTTAGGAGTGGGATGGAATTGGCACCACCACTAGCATCAGGGAATAACTGGACAAAAGAGAATGGGGTGTGGCCGTCGAATTCGAGGGGGAGTAAACCTGCGAATGCCGGGGAGAAGAAATGAAGGATGATGATGTTAAAAAAGATTGTTGCAAGTGTTGAAGATTTGAAGGGGATTTCATTAGCATCGACCAATGCTATTAATGGTGAAAACAGGGGAGGGAAAACTAGTCCCGGAAGTGTTGCTGGCAATGGTAATACTATTTTGGGGTATAAATAGTTGTAGTAAATAATATTAAGGGTTTGAACTTGACTTGGGTTTTCTGGGTTTCTTGATTGGATTTTGTTTGATGTTTTTACAAGAATTGGTACCACATGTTAGAGAGATATGAAGCTTGTGTTGTTTGTAATGGGAGATTGTTGATCTTCCTTTGAATCACTGAGTTGAATTTTTCAATAAATTCAAGATTGAAAATAGAGACACTAAAGATTGAAGAGTTAATGTTGTGTCAACTTTCCAATTAGTTTTGTGTTGTCAAGACAGAACGATCAATGCTCAAGCATAAAATCTAATGATCCCAAGCCAATTTTTGTTCAAAAAAGAACTTTGCCATTAACACTGATTGTTCGATCTCAACTGTGACAATGAATCGATCATACCAGTTTGTACCAAATCGGAGTTCTTTCCTTTTTTTTTTATTGGTGTTTGCTATATATTCTCTATACACTAATTATGTACATCATAAATTCACACCGATTTAATTTCCATCCAAAAGTTGATACCAGTTCCATGAATGATCAACCGTAACCCTATCAGTAATATTTTCAACTGCCAACTTCTAAAAATAACATTCAATAACATTTCCATTAGCCAGGAATTCATAACATATGCGCAAGTCAATGTTAAGAACTCGAGAGTATTTCCAGAGGAAAGATTCATTTGTCTTATTTGAAAAAGGGTAAACTACACCTATGGTCACTTTTGTTTACCTTATGTTACATTTCAGTCACTTATGTTTGAAATGTTACGTTTTAGTCACTTACCTTATCGTGTTGTAACATTTTAGTCACTGAGCTGTTAATTATCGTTAATGGTGTAATGGTAAGTTGACGTGGCATGTTAAATTATCATTTCAAACAAAAACTTTAGGTTAAATTATACAATTGGTCCCCATAATTTTTCATTTTGAGCAATTTAATTCTTTTATGTTCTTTTAACTTTCCTCTTTTTTTCTTTATTTTTCATTCTCTTTTGCTTCTCCCTCTGTTTTCCTACATTCTTTATTTCTTTTAACATACCAGAAAGTTGAATTGTAGTGAAGAAAGAAGCATGGTATGGGTTTATGGGTTTTGGTTATAGGCAAATGATGACAGTTGACTTCCTACTTCTTTTTTCACTGCCAATTCGACTTCCTAATATGTTAAAAGAAATGGGAAAGGTATGAAAACAGAGAGAGAAACAAAAGAGAATGAAAAAAAAAGAGAGGAAAGTTTAAAGAACATAAAAGAAAAAAAATTAAATTACTTAAAAGGAAAAAATATGGGGATCAATTGTATAATTTAACCTAAAATTTTGTTTGAAATGATGATTTAACGTACCACGCCAGCTTACCGTTACACCATTAACGACGATTAATGGCTCAGTGACTAAAATGTTACAACATGATAACATAAATGACTAAAATGTAACATTTCAAACATAAGTGACTAAAACGTAATTTAAGGTAAACAAAAGTGACCATGGGTGTAGTTTACCCTTTGAAAAACAAAGTGATGGTAAATTTTCAAATAGTACCCTATCCAATGTAAAATTTAACTCTAGAATAAATAAATTGAACAACAAAGAAGCTTGTTCATCAAAGTTCTTCAGACCTCCGTATTTGGGTATTCAAAAACTACATCTTTCTAGGTAAGCTTCCTGTATACTCGTGCAATTGTCTCTAGCTTCTACTTAGTGTTGTTTCTTTCCTTAGGGTCTAAGTGTAACGACCCAATTTTCACTGGTGTCGGAAAAGATGGTTTCAAGCCCCCATTTCTATAAATATTTAATAGAGACATTTCTGGAGTTAGTGTATTATTGAATTGGATTTTAAATAGCCAATTTAGTCGAAATTGTGGTTAATTAAGGCCCAGAGACTTGTAAAATCCAATCAGTATAAATTTGTAATTAGTAAATGGCTTGGGAATTTAAATTGCAATTAAAAAAAAAGGTTCAAAACAACAATTATACAATGTTAAATGTCATATAAGTGTATGGTATGATCAGAGGACCATTAACTTAATTAAAATAAGGTTTAATTAATTAAGTAAGCTAAATTATAATTTAATCCTAGTACATAAGTTAATTTTCGGTAGAAAGAAAGAGAATGCCATCTCCTTCAACTGAAATTGGGAAAGAAAGAAGAGCTTGATGCCATAGCCAAGGGTTTTGAGCTATTTAGCTTTAATTTTAAGTAAGTCCTTAACCATTTTTCTTTGATTTTTTTGGAAATTGAATCATGGGAGCTAGATCTAGCTAACCATTGTACTAATTTGAAAAACTGTAAAAGTTTTAAAATTTTACCATGATAGAGAATTGAATAGTTTTGGTGTTAAATTGTTAAAAATTAAGCTTAGTATGTGAAAGGAGACTAAATTGTCAAGCTTAATTGTTAGTTTCGTACATTAGGGGCCAAATTGAATGAAATCCAAAATTGTCGTGAATTATTGGTAGGGATAGAAAATAGAGAGTCTCTAATGGGCTTTGGTGAAATCTAATTTTAATGCGAGACTTTAAATTGAAAGGTATGCTTGTCCCAATTTTAGGGACTAAATTGAATAATTTTCAAAATTTTTAAAAATTGATATTTGATTTTGTTTCGATTGAAATCTGATAACGGGATGTGTTTTATGATTATTCATAGTTAACGACAACACTAAATCGTCGAATGGGAAAGGAAAAACGAAAGTGATCGACAAGTAGTCGAAAATTCTAGTTTGTACATTTATAATTTAAAGTCATATAAATTTCTTGCATTTTCATGTTACTTGCATACGGAAGTAACAATGTAAGTATACAATATTGATATGAGTTGTTGGATTGAACTTAAATGTGATTTCTCGGTGTAGATGACAAAATTGAATAAAATAAAATAGCATGAATTGTTTGGAATATGATATATGTTATAGAACCAAGTGAGAATATGTATTGAATGATATGAAATATATATGTTATGTTACAAAATTGAAATGTAAATAGTGTGTATGATTGAAAAATGATATGTGTACTAAATTGTAGTGAAATTGGATATTGATACCCTATTAACTAATCGAGCTGAGTTGGATATAGTTAACATACTATATGATTGGATTGAGTAGGACATTATGTGCCAGGATGCACTTCATGTGCTAGATATGCGCTTATGCACCTTGATGTACTTCGTGTGCCAATTATGCGTTTTGTATGCCATGATGCACTTTGGTGTGTTGATTGGACGATCCGAATATCTATCCAAGTTCGAGTCAAGTTAATAGAGGTTATAAACGATAAATATGATTATAATGCTGAAAATGGAATTAGTAATGGTATAATTGATATGTTTTATATTTCAAAGAAGTTCGTGATCCAATTCGTAAATTCATCGAAACAAGGCCTAGAGGGTTAGAACGAATATGGATGAGTCAATAATCTCCAAAATTGAATTGAATGACATGATTATATAAGTGTTTGTGTTTAATACTTAATTGTATTGTATAATTGATAATTAGTAATCAAGTTAAAATTAAGCACATAAGTATATCGTTGAATTGGTTGGCTAACATGTTGTTATGCATATGTACATATGAATAGATAATGAATTATAATTGACCATTCGATATATGTCTTAATTGAATTTTGAGTACAAAGATGCTTGAATGTGCTAAAGCTCATTGTTAATGTTAAATTATATGTTTATGTTTTGAATTATAAATATACCACTGAATCTATTACTCAACGTACATTTTGGATTTGAAGCCAACATCCAGACAATCGCTTCTGACTCCTTCGATTGTAAATGACATGTACCTAGAGTTTAAGCCAATTTTGTATCAAATTTGTCCAACTTGGAACTTAATTGTTTAATGCTAATTAAATGTATCGTTTTGGTGTGTTTTGAACCACATGCTGTTGTTGTATAGGTGAATTGGTTGTATGAAATAGTGAAATTTTTGGTCTGTGAACTTGTACCAGGTTGATTCTTGTGAAAACAGTGTCACGTCACGACGTGGAACCTTTGACGTCGTGATTGGACCTTCTTAATTACATACATTTTGGAACAGCAGTCATCTCCCAACACTTTTTTCACATTATGTTTTTTAACGTTGTACTAAAACCGTTGTTCTAAAGTCTCCCGCTGTCTCAAGTCTTAGCCCAACCAACCGAATCAAACAAAAAAAAATTGGCTTCCAACACATCCACTCAACTTTTGCAAGAAAAATTAAGAGCCTGTTTTATGGAGGGCGAACATTAACTATTCCTAGCCACTGTTTAATAAGAGTGCCCTTTCAACATCATATATATTGCAATTCTTACACTTACTGTGCAAAGAACAGCGATGGCTCATACCATTGAAATCAAAATTGGCTTAAGTCTCGTAATCCTAGATATCTTGAGCTGCGAAATAATACACTCCAACAACAAAATGCATAAGAAACATATTTTATCGCATGTTACCTTCCCGCAATACGTCAATCATATTATATATTCGCTTGTCTGCCTTCAACTTAACCTGCACTTGAACAATATCCACAATCAAATAGTGATATGAACATAAAACTAAACTAACACCCTAGTCTCGCCATGACATTTGTTATAATCAACATTATGATCC